>NC_024795.2:29000815-29121705 GCF_000309985.2 Brassica rapa | reverse complement strand
AAATCGATGGAATAACCACTATAAAATTATTATTTTCTTGATAAACGGAGACGACAAAGGCTCCAAACCTCTTTGAACATCATCATATGTTAGTGCATGATGCAACTAGGCATTAAAACAATATTGTCATATTTTTTGAAATTTTCTAAAAATCTATGGGCTAACCCCTACAAATATATTGAGTTTTTGGTAAATACTTTTTATACTGAAGCCTATATTCTTTAGTGTTGTTTTAAAATTTCTACCATATTCTACATTTGTATTAATGTATGCGAAAATCTTTTTCATGGTAAATGAGCATCGTTCAATTTTTTTTATCAATTAATTTAGTAAAACTTCATAATACGCCCTAAATCGATGGAATAACCACTATAAAATTATTATTTTCTTGATAAACGGAGACGACAAAGGCTCCAGACCTCTTTGAACATCATCATATTTTAGTGCAGGATGCAACTAGGCATTAAAACAATATTGTCGTATTTTTTGAAATTTTCTCAAAATCTATGGGCTAACCCCTACAAAAATATTGAGTTTTTGGTAAATACTTTATATACTGAAGCCTATAATCTTTAGTGTTGTTTTAAAATTTCTACCATATTCTACATTTGTATTAATGTATGCTAAACTCCTTTTCATGGTAAATGAGCATCATTTAATTGTTTTTATCAATTAATTTAGTAAAACTTCATAATACTCCCTAAATCGATGGAGTAACCACTATAAAATTATTATTTTCTTGATAAACGGAGACGACAATGGCTCCAAACCTCTTTGAACATCATCATATTTTAGTGCATGATGAAACTAGGCATTAAAACAATATTGTCATATTTTTTGAAATTTTCTCAAAATCTATGGGTTAACCCCTACAAAAATATTGAGTTTTAGGTAAATACTTTATATAGTGAAGCCTATAATCTTTAGTGTTGTTTTAAAATTTCTAATCATTTTCTACATTTGTATTAATGTATGCTAAACTCATTTTCATTATAAATGATCATCGTTCATTTATTTTTAGAAATTAATTTAGTAGAACTTCATATACTCCCTAAATTAGAGGAATAACCGTTATAAAATCGCTATTTTTTTGAAAAATTGAGATAACAAAGGCTTCAAATCTCTTTGAACATCAACATATATTAGTGGAGGATGCAACTATGCATTAAAACAATATTGTCATATTTTTTGAAATTTTCTCAAAATCCATGTGTTTACTAACCCCTACGAAAATACTTAGTTTTTTGGTAAATGTTTTATATACTGAAGACTATAATCCTTAATGTTGTTTTAAAATTTGTAACCACATTCTACATTTTTATTAATGTATTTTAAGCTCTTTTTCATTGTATATGAGAATCGATATATTTTTTATCAATTAATTTAGTAAAACTTCATAATACTCCCTAAATCAAAGAAATAACAACTATAAAATCATTTTTTTTCTTGAAAAATGGAGACAACAAAGGCTCCAAACCCCTTTTAAAATTATTATATGTTAGTGCATGATGACACTATGCATTAAAACAATATTGTTATATTTTTTGAAATTTTCTCAAAATCTATGTATTAACCCCTACAAAAATATTGAGTTTTTGTTAAATACTTTATATAGTGAAGCCTATAATCTTTAGTGTTGTTTTAAAAAAAATTTAACCATATTCTACATTTGTGTTAATGTATTCTAAACTCTTTTTCATTATAAATGATCATCGTTCAATTGTTTTTAGAAATTAATTTAGTAGAACTTCATATACTCCCTAAATTAAAGAAATAACCATTATAAAATTGCTATTTTGTTTTGAAAAATAGAGACAACAAAGGCTCCAAACCTCTTTGCCCATCAACATATATTAGTGCAGGATGCAACTATGCATTAAAACAATATTGTCATATTTTTTGAAATTTTTCTCAAAATCCACGTGTTAACCCCTACGAAAATATTGAGTTTTTGTTAAATGTTTTATATACTGAAGCCTATAATCTTTAGTGTTGTTTTAAAATTTCTAACCACATTCTACTTTTTTATTATTGTATTTTAAGCTCTTTTTCATTGTATATGGGAATCGATATATTTTTTATCAATTAATTTAGTAAAACTTCATAATACTTCCTAAATCGAAGGAATAACCACTATAAAATCACGTTTTTCTTGAAAAATGGAGACAACAAAGGCTCCAAACCCTTTTGAACATTATAATATATTAGTGCATGATGAAACTATACATAAAAAATATTGTTGTATTGTTTGAAATTTTCTCAAAATCTATGTATTAACCCCTACAAAAATATTGAGTTTTTGGTAAATACTTTATATAGTGAAACCTATAATCTTTAGTGTTGTTTTAAAATTTCTAATCATTTTCTACTTTTGTATTAATGTATGCAAAGCTTTTTTTCATTATAAATGATCATCGTTCAATTGTTTTTAGAAATTAATTTAGTAGAACTTCATATAGTCCCTAAATTAGAGGAATAGCCATTATAAAGTCGCTATATTTTTGAAAAAAAGAGACAACAAAGTCTTCAAACCTCTTTGAACATCATCATATATTAGTGCAGGATGCAACTATCCATTAACACAATATTGTCATATTTTTTGAAATTTTCTCAAATTTCATGTGTCCCCTACGAAAATATAGAGTTTTTTGGTAAATGTTTTATATACTGAAGCCTATAATCTTAAGTGTTGTTTTAAAATTTCTAACCATATTCTACATTTTTATTAATGTATTTTAAGCTCTTTTTCATTGTATATGGGAATCAATAAATTTTTTATCAAGTAATTTAGTAAAACTTCATAATACTCCCTAAATCGAAGGAATAACCACTATAAAATCACTTTTTTCTTGAAAAATGGAGACAACAAAGGCTCCAAACCCCTTTGAACATTATTATATGTTAGTGCATGATGAAACTATGCATTAAAACAATATTGTTGTATTTTTTGAAATTTTCTCAAAATCTATGTATTAACCCCTACAAAAATATTAAGTTTTTTAGTAATACTTTATATAGTGAAGCCTATAATCTTTAGTGTTGTTTTAAAATTTCTAACCATATTCTACATTTGTATTAATGTATGCTGAACTCTTTTTCATTATAAATGATCATCGTTCAATTGTTTTTAGAAATTAATTTAGTAGAACTTCATATACTCCCTAAATTAGAGGAATAACCATTATAAAATTGCTATTTTTTTGAAAAATAGAGACAACAAAGTCTCCAAACCTATTTGAACATCAACATATATTAGTGGAGGATGCAACTATGCATTAAAACAATATTGTCATATTTTTTGAAATTTTCTCAAAATCCATGTTTTAACTAACCCCTACGAAAATATTGAGTTTTTGGTAAATGTTTTATATACTGAAGACTATAATCTTTAGTGTTGTTTTAAAATTTGTAACCACATTCTACATTTTTATTAATGTATTTTAAGCTCTTTTTCATTGTATATGAGAATCGATATATTTTTTATCAATCAATCTACTAAAACTTCATAATACTCCCTAAATCAAAAAAATAACCACTATAAAATCCTTTTTTCTTGAAAAATGGAGACAACAAAGGCTCCAAACCCCTTTGAACATTATTATATGTTAATGCATGATGAAACTATGCATTAAAACAATATTGTTGTATTTTTTGAAATTTTCTCAAAATCTATGTATTAACCCCTATAAAAATATTGAGTTTTTGTTAAATACTTTATATAGTGAAGCCTATAATCTTTAGTGTTGTTTTAAAATTTCTAACCATATTCTACATTTGTGTTAGTGTATGTTAAACTCTTTTACATTATAAATGATCATCATTCAATTGTTTTTAGAAATTAATTTAGTAGAACTTCATATACTTCCTAAATTAGAGGAATAACAATTATAAAATTGCTATTTTGCTTTGAAAAATAGAGCCAACAAAGGCTCCAAACCTCTTTGACCATCAACATATATTAGTGCAGGATGCAACTATGCATTAAAACAATATTGTCATATTTTTAAAAATTTTCTCAAAATCTATGTGTTAACCCCTGCGAAAATATTGAGTTTTTGGTAAATGTTTTATATATTGAAGACTATAATCTTTTGTAACCACATTCTACATTTTTATTAATGTAGTTTAAGCTATATTTCATTGTATATGAGAATCGATATATTTTTATATCAATTAATTTAGTAAAACTTCAAAATACTCTCTAAATCGAAGGAATAACCACTATAAAATCACTTTTTCTTGAAAAATAGAGACAACAAAGGCTCCAAAACCCCTTTGAACATTATTATATGTTAGTGCATAATGAAACTATGCATTAAAACAATATTGTTGTATTTTTTTGAAATTTTCTCAAAATCTATGTATTAACCCCTACAAAAATATTGAGTTTTTTAGAAATATTTTATATACTGAAGCCTATAATCTTTAGTGTTGTATTAAAATTTCTAACCATATTCTACATTTGTATTAATGTATCCTAAACTCTTTTTCATTATAAATGATCATCGTTCAATTGTTTTTAGAAATTAATTTAGTAGAACTTCATATACTCCCTAAATTAGAGGAATAACCATTATAAAATCGCTATTTTTTTATAAAAATAGAGACAACAAAGGCTCCAATCCTCTTTGAACTTCATCATATATCAGTGCAGGATGCAACTATCCATTAACACAATATTGTCATATTTTTTGAAATTTTCTCAAATTTCATGTATTTAAACCCCTACGAAAATATTGAGTTTTTGGTATATGTTTTATATACTGAAGCCTATAATCTTAAGTGTATTTTTAAATTTCTAACCACATTCTACATTTTTATTAATGTATTTTAAGCTCTTTTTCATTGTATATGGGAATCGATATATTTTTTATCAATTAATTTAGTAAAACTTCATATAACTCCCTAAATCGAAGGAATAACCACTATAAAATCACTTTTTCTTGAAAAATGGAGACAACAAAGGCTCCAAACCCCTTTGAACATTATTATATCTTAGTGCATGATGAAACTATGCATTAAAATAATATTGTTGTATTTTTTGAAATTTTCTCAAAATATATGTATTAATCCCTACAAAAATATTGAGTTTTTTAGAAATACTTTATATAGTGAAGCCTATAATCTTTAGTGTTGTTTTAAAATTTCTAACCATATTCTACATTTGTATTAATGTATTCTAAACTCTTTTTCATTATAAATGATCATCGTTCAATTGTTTTGAGAAATTAATTTAGTAAAACTTCATATACCCCCTAAACTAAAGGAATAACCATTATAAAATTGCTATTTGTTTGAAAAATAGAGACAACAAAGGCTCCAAACGTCTTTGACAATCAACATATATTAGTGCAGGATGCAACTATGCATTAAAACAATATTGTCATATTTTTTGAAATTTTTCTCAAAATCCATGTGTTAACCCCTACGAAAATATTGAGTTTTTGGTAAATGTTTTATATACTGAAGCCTATAATCTTTAGTGTTGTTTTAAAATTTCTAATCATATTCTACATTTATATTAATGTATCTAAGCTTTTTTCATTGTATATGAGAATCGATATATTTTTTATCAATTAATTTAGTAAAACTTCATAAAAGTCCCTAAATCAAAGAAATAACCACTATAAAATCACTTTTTCTTGAAAAATGGAGACAACAAAGGCTCCAAACCTCTTTGAACATTATTATATGTTAGTGCATGTTGAAACTATGTATTAAAACAATATTGTTGTATTTTTTGAAATTTTCTCAAAATCTATATATTAACTCCTATAAAAATATTGAGTTTTTGGTAAATACTTTATATAGTGAAGCCTATAATCTTTAGTGTTGTTTTAAAATTTCTGATCATTTTCTACATTTGTATTAATGTATGCTAAACTCTTTTTCATTATGAATGATCATCGTTCAATTGTTTTTAGAAATTAATTTAGTAGAACTTCATATACTCCCTATATTAGAGGAATAACCATTATAAAATCGCTTTTTTTTTTTGAAAAATAGAGACAACAAGGGCTTCAAATCTCTTTGAACATCAACATATATTAGTGCAGGATGAAACTGTGCATTAAAACAATATTGTCATATTTTTTGAAATTTACTCAAAATCCCATACGAAAATATTGAGTTTTTGGTAAATGTTTTATATACTGAAGCCTATAATCTTTAGTGTTGTTTTAAAATTTTTAACCACATTCTACATTTTTATTAATGTATTTTAAGCTCTTTTTCATTGTATATGGGAATTGATAAATTTTTTTTGTCAATTAATTTAGTAAAACTTCATAATACTACCTAAATCGAAGGAATAACCACTATAAAATCATTTTTTCTTGAAAAATGGAGAAAACAAAGGCTCCAAACCCCTTTGAACATTATTATATGTTAGTGCATGATGAAACTATACATTAAAACAATATTGTTGTATTTTTTAAAATTTTCTCAAAGTCTATGTATTAACCCGTACAAAAATATTGAGTTTTTCGTAAATACTTTATATAGTGAAGCCTATAATATTTAGTGTTGTTTTAAAATTTCTAACCATATTTTACATTTGTATTATTGTATGCTAAACTCTTTTTCATTATAAATGAGCATCGTTAAATTGTTTTTATCAATCAATTATTTTATATCATATAAAATAGAAAAAATGTTTGTTTGAATTAATAATTTTTATTTATGTGTTTGCATCATTTTAATCATATACGTAATATTTACTGAGTTTTTAATTATCTATATGTATGTATTATTTAATAATATGTAAAAGAACATATACTACATAAAACTAATTTATATAATATTTATCCCACGCAAGGCGCCGATCTTAACCTAGTACTTATTAACACTTGAGTCTATAGCTATTCAAAAAATCAATAGTAGTTGTGTTTAAGACTATCATGTCCTAAAATTGAGACTGAGGGCAATCATCTTATTTCCCACATTGGAATAAATATATTAGTAGCGTTCTATGTTTTTATAGGGTGAACAAAAATATGAAAACTACATACTTTGTGGCAAAGGTTTATCATTAAAAAATTGGAAATAACACTTGTCATAAAAGTGTTTTTCCTAAGTTGTCATAAAGGTTAGATTAAATTTATTAAGAAAAATAAGGAGGTTATGAGATTTACCATTTCATCTATATTTTGCCTTTTAAAATTTTAATTCCAGTTGGACTAAGATTTTAGATGTGATTGGGTAGAAAAAAGATCAATGTAATTAAGAAAAGTAAAGAAGGTATAAGATTTACCATTTTTATCTATATATTTTTTTTTTGAAACTTCAATTCCAGTTGGACTACCGTTTTCGATGTGATTGGATAGAAGAAAAAAAATCAATGTAATTAAGAAAAGTGAGGAAGGTATAAAAATCTCTAAATTTTCTTTTTGGTAGCTTCTTTCTCTTGCTCACAGTGCTAGTGATACGGTGTAGAAGAAAATAGATTAAAAAACATATCATTTACCATAAAAACTATGAATTTTAAAAACTTATTGCTAGATATTAACCCAAAGAAATATTTAAGAAATTAATAGCAAATTAAAACAAAAGGGGACAAAATAAGTTTAAATGATGCGCATTGCATAGAATAGAATATGAAAGTCTCTGGACACAAATACAATAGGCATGCATTGTATTTGATGGGCTCTAGATGAGCATGCTTTATTCACATAAAACAAAAGTAGATATTAGGAAGAATTAAATAAAATGATTATTCAGGTTTTCTTAAATCCTTGATGCAGCTTCTCGAGATAATTTATTTACACCAACCTTCGCAATTTTGTCTGGTCCCGGAGCAACCCCCAGTGGAGGAACAACAAAAGCAAGTCTTATCTTTGGTTTTGAGTTTTGGGCATACTTTTTGGCTGCATGTTCCTTTAGCTGCATCGACAACTATATAAACAAAAAAGTAACAACAATATCATTTGGAGGAAAAACAACTATCGAGGATATGATGATGGAATTACAATGGTGAAAAAGATAGATGATGAACAAATGAAAACTATTATAAATGCATACATTCTTGAAGAGGAGATAAAGCAATCAAGATGATGCAAAAGATAGCGAACTGTGATGACGACATATTGTTTATGATAACGTTTATGATTAATTCTTTTGAATTTAAACTTACTGGTTTGATGGTTGAAAGCTCCTTTTAAGATTGATTAATTTATAGATCGAAGTGTTGCTCGCCTTGCATGGCGATCCATAAAAATGGGTAGATTTGTTTGACTTGTTTTGTGGTGATTATATTAGTATTTATTTTTTTCCTTACTTAATTGTTTACAGAAACAGTCAAACTATTGTATGGTAAAGAAAAATACATATGAATTATTAACTGATTTTTTTAAAACACAAACTACTAATTATTTATAATCAACTAATTCTTAATATATATATATATATAGAGAGAGAGATAATAAAGATTTTACTAAATGTATCCATGAAGTAATGCTAAGTACCACGGCGTTGCTACTGCAGTTCTTCTGTTCATCCATGGCTGTTTTTGGGATTGGACAATCCCGGGGACAAATACAAAGGAACTAGACACAATGTATCCAAAACATGTTTTTAAGTGATAAATGTATTCAAACAACTTGGATCTGCTTCTTGTGTTGAATCTCAAATATAATAGTTGTCTGTTCTTGTTTGACTACGGATTGGGTTCGAGATGATTGGTTTTTTTGCTGAGTCAGTTGGGATTCAAATGAACCTAGTAAACATTTTTACAGCCGTCAGCAAACGTCAAACGCTAACACTGTAAACCATTTGTAAACGTTTAAAAGTGAACCAATTAATAAGCTTTTGGATAAGGATCTGACTGGTTCAAATGCAGCGGTTGCGGTTGCGGTTGCGGGAGTTTGTGGATGTGGACGGTTGCGGTTTCTAGCAGTTTTAAGATATTTGTACGACTGGTACTGCGGTTAAAAATTGGTGCGTTTGCGGGTGACCTATGACTGGTTAACTACCAAATGCGGTAACAGTCAAATAATGAATTACTAATATTTATATTTAATATAATTATAAAAATATCAAAAATCATAAAATTATAATAAATATAAAAATTTATATTTAGAAAGTTATAATTTTAATTTTTAAAATTTTATTGAAATTGTTTTTATTATAAAATTTTATAATATTAATTAAAATATAATAGATATATTTTAATATTTTCATAATTTCAATTTTAAATTTTTTATTAAATATTTTTACTTTTGTATATATATTGTTTTAAAAAAAAAGTTTACACTTCCGCAACCGCCCGCAACCGCAAACGCTAGCTGGAGTTAGCTTTTGAATTTATGAGATTCGGAGCGGTTTGAAGCGGTTTAGAGCGATTTGAGTGATTGTTGCAAACCGCCGACAACCGCTACCAACCGCAAAAGCTGCGTTTGCGGGTGGTAGCGAGAAAACCAGTCACCCCCTTACTCTAATGAATAAACTAAACTAATGGAAATTAAGATTAAAATATGTATTATGAAACATCATTTTATCATCATAAAATGAAAAGAGTATAGTATAATGAATGGTTTCAGAAAAAGAATAGCAGAGTGAAATTATCTAATCAATAAACAAAAGGTTAAAAGGTTTCTAAAGCAACTTTTAGTGTTCATTGTCATTTCGTCCATTGAATGTGCACTAAAGTTTTCAGTGAGTCATGCTTTGTGTCCACCGTTGAATGTGCTTCGCTGTTCACCACTCACAGTGTTGTTTTTCTTTTCTTTCTTGTTTTTTCCACTGTGGTTTTATTACATGCAATAAACCTTTATCTTTCACAAAATAATTCTTTAGTTAAACATGGAAAATACAGTTTTACACTTAAAAATTGTTAATCGCTCAAAAGAAAATTGCAAACGTCTAACCATATTATTAAGAAATATCATATTATTATATTCTTTCTTGATTAAATGGTAGATGAATCAGATGCTGTCAGGTTTAATGGAACAGGCTGCGTTCTGTTTAAAAAGTAGCTAGGAAAGGCACTTTTGATGCTTTTTTTTCCTCTGTATAAAATAATATAAAGTTAAAAACAAAATATCTCAGGTTTCAGGTAAAAAGAGGTACGGTGCAATCGTACTGCAGCCACGGAACAAAAGTCCAAATTACCTTAGCTTTTGTTGTGTTTTCTTTTTTGATCAAAAGCTTTTGTTGTGTTAAGTGTGTTGTCCATTACTCCACTGTTTAATCATTTTCATCTCTTCGTCTTTGCTTTGTCAATCAAACGAAGTATTTACGTGCCTTTTCTTCTTTCATTATCTGAGTATACAAGTTTTATATCCAACATTCAAATAATCATCTATGGATTTCTAAAATCAAGATAACCCAGACAAATGTGTTTGTATATTTTTACCAAAAAAAAAAAAAAAAGTGTTTGTACATCTTTCTGATTGAGCTATTATTGTCCACCCTATACACTAATAAATTTTTTTAAAATGATACTATTAAAATATGGAACCTCTTAAAAACTTTACAAATAATAAAGGTGAAATAAAGATTGGCAACTTGGCTGTAATGTATGGTGATGCTACGTTCTGCATCCACACGTAATCCCAAACACACCAACCTCTCACGCCAATTATTGCTATATTTTTGGTTTTATATCCCAAGAAGTGAAATGGTTAAAGCAAAAATATTACATTTAAAAAAAAAAGATTTTTCTTTGTCTCTGACATATGATATGTTGTATGATGTATATGATACGACGGGTGCTGTACTGGTCCATTAGTGAGCCGAGTGGGTCTCCTCTGATTACTTTATCATCCATTCACATATGGTAACCAGCTAAACACAACTCTTTATTCAAGTTCCATCATAACCAAAATATTTGAGTAAGAATTTGGTGTCAAAGGGCCCCTTCTTTACATACTTTTTTTCTTCCTTATTGGATATTTATAAAACAAGATAAATGATGAAACGCTCTAATTAGCCATTTTAGCATGTATATATTTATAGAAAATGTATTTAAATTAATATCTATGAATTATTGATATTTATAAACCAAAATTATAACTATGATTAGGCATTTTTAATGTAGTAAAAACATACTTATTTGGGATTACACTATTATTATAATTTCAACCACAGAAAATAGAAATCATATGCTTACTTGTAAGTTTAACCATCAGTTTTATAATTGAAGGAAAATATATGTATATTAAAAAACAAAATTGGAGGAATAAATAAATACAATCAGCCAGAGCAGGAAAACTCCACTACTATATAAACGCGTCATCGGCTTAGCCAAATTTCACGCCCTAAAAATCAGAGATTCCAATAACTTCTCTCTCTCTGTTAATACGATTCTGATTCTATTTTTTCTCAACCAATGGGCCACGAAACAAAGGCGCCGACGGAGACCACCACCACCCTCGTGTTCTCGTACGGAACTCTGAAGAGAGGATTCTCGAACCACGTCCTGATGCAAGATCTGATCCGATCCGGCGACGCTTCTTTCAAAGGAGTCTACCAAACCTTAGAGAAGTACCCCCTCGTCTGCGGACCCTACCGAGTCCCTTTCCTCCTCAACAAGCCTGGATCGGGTCAACGCGTCACGGGAGAGCTTTACTCGGTCTCTCCCCGCGGTCTCTCGCGTCTCGACGAGCTCGAAGGGATCAGCCGGGGCCATTACGTCAGACAACCGATCCGTCTCGCCGCGAAGGAAGAGGGAGGAGATCTTGAAACAGAGCGTGTCTCGTCGTCGTGCGTGGTGGAGGCGTACTACGCGCACAAGAGCTACGAGGAGGAGCTCTGGGAGAGGAACAGGAGGAGGTCGTTCGGCGCGTACACGGAGAAGGAAGCGCGTGGGTATGTGAAGCGGAACGATAGGCCGCAGCATCTTAGCTTCTTGGATCATATCCGTATTTTCGTTTCTTCTCCATGTGACTGATTTTAATTTTCCCTCTCTCTCTCGGGAAAAAAATGGAAAAAGAAAAAAAACACTAGTTACTATTACATGTTGTAAGGGTCCCATCGGTCCTTCGTATCCGTACTACGGTTGTCCTTGGATTAGGTTCTGTGATTGCTGTTCGGATGTAAAACAATACAAGTCTTCTGTCTTAATAAGCTTTTGGTCGCTCTTGGTACTTGTGATCGTTTTGTACCCGAATCGAATCCCTGTTTGTAATCACTTATCAGAGATCAATTGTTCTCCGTCACAAAACTCAACATTATGTAATCAATTTCTCTGATAACAGTTTTTTTAACGTCTATAGAATTATAGATTGGAATTTAAACTACTACGCGATGTAAATTTTGATGTCACTCACTACGCAAGAAACCAACTTGCAAATGAGAAAATAAATATTTATTTTAAATTAAACAACTAACGTAGGTAGGTGTGTAAAGTCTCTGCGTGACTCGTGACAAGACGACAATGGCAATGTTAATAATATATGAAGAGCCCAATTATTTGAATTTAAGACCTTTTAATACTAAACTACCATTTGCCTTTTCATATGGACTAAAACATAACATATTCCAAAGATTTCAGATACATCAAGAAACAACTAACCTTGGTCACGTCACTATATTGCAAAAAAAAAAAAGGAAAAACTGAACAATTTTGTTTGACTAAATACAAAGATTTTAGTCAATTTAGATCCTTTTCAAACTCTTCACCAACTCCAGTTACTTGAACAGTATACCAATACCGAGACTAGTTCATGATGCAAAGTAGAATATTATCAACCTCAAATGCTGTTTAATTATATTTGTTTTTTCTAATCAAAATGTCTCTATTAAGAGATGTGCCAGATATAAATAAGTTTTTCTAATTGTTAGTAACCAGTGAATGAGTAATAGCTACTGAAAATAAACGGCCCAGCCCAAAATTCGGATCGAATTGGGACTTAAAATCCGGTCCGACCCAGCTACGACACCTCCTAAAGACAGACAGGTTTATAGCAAGTAGACAAAAGAAGTATCGTATGGCGAGAGTATTTTGATTGAACCTTTTGAGTTGGTTTTAATAAATCCAAAAGCTATTAGATAGATGTCTAAAGCCACAAAGGTTGTCGTACCATAGGGCCTATACAAAAAGGCTTTTTCCGCACGTAGATAACTCCATTTTGATCATGCGTTTGCGGTTGATTTGAAGCAAGTCTCATCGCTGGTAGAGTAAACGCAGCCATCGTTCGAGAGCTGTTCCAATGCGTCCCTGCCATTACATATTTACAGAGACCAAGCAGTTGATGTCAAGAAAGATTACATTATTTATGTTGCAACTTTGTCAGTGAGAAAGAATGGAGAGATATACTTGACTTGTTGCAGCGGAATCCTCAACTCCCGTGCAATCACGTCGCAGTGGACTCCAGCTTCAGATCTCCTGGTGTATTCAAAATATATATAACCAAATATCAAACTCAAGTCATGCTTATAGAAGAGTGATCGAGGGAAAGATAAAATCAAACGAAAGAAGTTGAGTTTCAAATAGTAATATAATTAACACTAGTACAAAAACATTCATCTTCTGCAACAACTCGGTTTCAAACATCGGCAACAAGGCTTATATAACTGTGGTATGTTAAATGAGTTTTACTTAAAACACTTAACTACGGATGGCTCATAGGACTTTAGTGGTTGATATGCTCTCATTTATTAACCAAAGTCCAATCATGAGTATTGAAAGTTGAATGGATGATTACTCTTGGGGAGATTAGATGAACTTACAGGTGCATAGGTCGATTCAGGTAATTTAAGACTGTCTGCCTTACGCCATGCATTGGATCATTGAACTGGTTCGAGAACTGAAAAAATATTCTTCGATGATTAAAGAGAGCCACTAGAGCATATAAATTTTTGACTTCAAGATTGGATCTGTCTATATTATACCTGATTAGATGGACCGGTTTGGAATGGCCTTGCAGGCGTTGGCATTGATGAATATGGCTGAGGCCTAGGAGTTTCAGTAGCCTGAGTAATAGAACCACCCTGAAGTAGTTGAGGTTAGTATATAACAAGTTTTAGGCTCTGGAACAAAGCTTTAAACAATGGTAAGGGATAGGCTAATACCCGTGGCTTGGTGTTGTACATGTGAACATACATACACTCGGTAAAGTGGTGTACAATCTCGTTGAAGTCAGTGATAGGCCTGGAAGCATATAATTAGACTCAAAATTCAGATTCAGGAAGTTCATTTACTTAAAGACAAAGAAATATAGAGCATGTAACATTTTAAACCACAAAGAAATATCATATAGATATAAATATAAATCTCAAAGCTAGAAAGCCAATGTGATATGGTTTGTTAAACCAAAGTATCATAGACTGCTCGATTATGTCAAGGAAACAAAGATACCTGACTGAGAAAACATTCATAGATCGCTTCCCCTGGAAACTTTTCAGGTGACCATGTAGGCGAACATACATTCCCAGCCTGCAGAAAATGTAGACTATCAGAATCAAAAACTATACCAAATCAAAGAATCTACAAATGTTCTGCAGAAATATACCTGACTGCTTCCATTTCTTCAGTTTCTTGACGTTCATGACACCTGCAGATCATTGTTCACTGTGAATTAGCAAGACATCTTAGAGGCCTTATGAGAGCATTTTCAAGTTGAAGTTTTATTCAAACAAGAAAAATATATGAAGTACATACCATCTGATGCACTCAACGCAGCCAGTACCATCATCTACAACAAAATCGACCTGGGTGATTCTGTTCTCAATCCTAGAAACTCGTCCAACAATTGCAACCTAAACAAAGACAACACAAGGCTCGAAAATACTTAACTCAGTAGACATCAAATCTATAGCATAAACACACCAGCAAGCTCAAGATCACCAAAGTAAATAATCTATAGATGTAAAACATACTTGACTGAACTTGACTCAGTAGACTCCAAACTTAACCGTTAATAGCCAAATATGCAGCAACAACAACAAGACGGCATAATATCTCAGAAAATGTAAATGAAATTGCCTATTGATATCAATCTTCATAACCGTTAACACTTAACTCAATAGACATAAAACCTATAGCAGAAACAAGTTTGACACCAAGCTCAAGATCACCAAAGTAAAGAATCTACAGCTGTTCAACATTCTTGACTGATAACTTGACTCGATAGACTCCAAACTTAACCGTTAATAGCCAAATACGCAGAAAAAACACAGCAAGAGAGCATAATACATTAGTCTAAGTGCTGAAGAAGAAAAAAAAAAGAGCTTACAGTGTTGATATCAACGCCGTCTATGGAGAAATTCGATTCACCATTGGTTGAAACACTGTTCAATTGCTTCAACGTCAGTGGAAGCAAGGTACGCGCATCTCGATTCTGCAAAAAACAAATGAAAACTCAATACATCGCAGCTAATTTTCCCGAGAAACGCTAATTTTCCCCGAGAAACCACTGGAAACCGAAAGGATCGGATGCATCAAACGAGTATCGAAACGGCATGATAATAATCGTAAGCGAGGAAACGATTGATCAAACTAATCTATGGCGAAGAAGATTTAGAGATGCGGGACCCTGGAAGCAGATGAGGATTCAGGCGCTTGCGTAGTGGCCTGAGAAGGCATGAAACCGCCGCCGGCGAATGCGGCGTTACCGTCGAACTCGCCTCCGTACATGGTTTTAGATTCTCTCTCTCGAAGCCCTAATGGAACGCCTCGTCGCTTCGGTGGAAATAATTCGAAACAGCGCTTGAAGATTCTGGAAAAATTCTGTGCGTATTTAAGTCTTTAAATAATTATATTATATCAACTAATTAATGGAAAATTGTGTGTATTGTTCCCGCCAAATAAATTCCCATTTTCCCGCGATGGTTTTGAATTTTTTTCCCAAGTGTTTCTTTTTTTTTTGTTGAAAAACATATTTGTATAGTAATCTGAATGTTATTATTTTCAATTTACTTAAAAGTCATTTATATATAAATACGTACATTTGAAAAATATACATTTTTTGTGTCCGAGTGGTAAGTGTAGTCTGAAGTTTAAACATAATAAATTATATTTTGTGGGTTAATCAATTTTTGTGGTTACTAATCACTTGTGATAATATGTTCAAATTGACAATATACAACAGAGTTTGAGCATTATTTTAGACGGTAGAAAGCGGATTTAAATATTTATAAGATTTTTTTTTAAATAATTAGAGTTGATCAAAAAAGTTTGAGCTATATTGTTTTTTTATTAAACGATATCTTTATTTGTTGCTTCACTGTTTTATTTATTTCTTTTGATAAAACTTAGTTAGAACTGAGTATTATCTTTAATCCCTAATCCAATGTTTATAGTTTTATAAATTGTAACTATAGATGATTTAATGATTTGATTTAAACGTTAATTTGTTTGGTTGTCATCGATTACGTATACATCGGAGGATGAGATAACTAAATTAGATTTATTGATATATATTACCTATAAATTAAAAACAAATTTCATTAATTTGATGTATTATCTAAAAATATTCTATAATATGCTATCCAAAAATATTTCACATCACAATATTTTGAAAATAAATATAAATCTATGTCTGTAGTTTTACGTATATATAAAATTATCTTTTTTAGATAAATTATTTTATCGTATATAAAAATTAATATTTAATTAATTATTCTAATGTTTGTTGAATTGATAATATATCTATTTAATTTTTTTTGTAAAATTGTTAAATTGGTTTTCAATTTCTTTTTATAAATTGTTGAATGATATTTTTAAACATATATTTAGGTTATTTTGATATTTTTAGGTTCTAGGAACCTCGTCAGACAATGAAAAATCTTACTCAAATCCTGTTTGAAAAATGGATTTGTATCTAAATGTGTACATGTCCATTCTAAATGATTATGCAAACAACAAATTTTTTTTGTTAACGGGCTTGAATTCTTGTCAATAACGGAATAATTTGATTTAAACATGTAAAAATTATTGTGATAAACAGATAAAATCAATGACGTCGAATTATTATGGTAAATATAATTAATAAAATAGTTCGAAATAGTGAAAGAAATATAAAAGATATAATAAAATATTCATAATAGATGAATTGTGTTTTTATTTATGTAATAAATAATGTCGAATTTTTGGAAAAGACAATAAACGAAATAGTTAAAATTGATTTTAAAAATGAATCCGATGTAAGAAATCAATTAGAATTATGTAAGTAATGTTTAAACTTTAAAACTTTAGTTTTAAAAGTATTGATTATCGATAACTTAATGATATATAATTAATTTGTTTGGTCGTTATCCTCTGCGTATTTATCGGAGCATATGAGTCCCAATCGGGATTTTGGTTAAATTTTATGTGAGTATATGTAGGCATGATGATCTTAGCATTATCTGTGGCTAGACAAAACCTAAGCAAAGCTTTCTATCATTATCTCTGTTGTGGTTCATCAATCGTTTCCTTTATATGTCTTTTATCTCTTGATCTCTCTACTCAAACCTAACTTTGAGCAAGTTTGATTTTATTTTTTTCAGGTTGATCACTGATCCTTAGCAGCAGCAACAGCACCAATCTTAGACCGTGGCTATGGATCCTACGATTAAGACTAAGTAAGCGTTTCCGATATTCGTCTGATTGTTCTAACTCTCTGCTGCTTCATCTATATTTTTAATCACGATTGCATGTTGAGTTGTTAGTTGTTGCCTCCATTGATTCAGCTGCTTTAACATAAGGCTTTACTAGAGTGTGTGTGTGTGTGTGTGTGATAGAGAGACATGAACACTAGTTCTTGTTTCAATCCAGATATACAAAAGTAGACAGTATTTTAACACTTTTAATTGTGTTTCTTTTTAATCAGTGTGTTTTGGTTATAGACTTTTTTAAAATTTGGTTCAAAAGCGGAATATATTCTATTTTAGCTACAATCACTGGTTTAATTGGTGATGCTTGTATAGTTATTGCTATATGTTTCCTGTATGCAGTAGTTCCGTAGTAGCATTCTATATTAATTTAATGGACTCATTGTTAATTGTACTGTTGAGGTTTCTGTTAGTGTGTTTATTGAAATTTTTTTTTCAAGTTTAGTTCATTCTCAGCTGTCTCTTCTCTTGTTTGCCTGATGATACTTTTGGTTTGTTTTCTGAAGCAGAACTGGTCTATCCGAAACCACACTGCGCGCTCTGCGCAAATCATCTCCAGGATCTTTAGGAGGGCCTAAACTGAGTTTGATAATGACAAAATCTGAACCTAATTCTTCTTCACCGACCCGTCTTTCACTTGACCGCTCTCCTGCTAACAGGTCTCGTAAGGCTCCAACCCCACCAGAAGTAAGTTTCTCAATGGTATCTATCATCTTCTCAATATCTTGAATTCAAGAAGAACTGTTTGATATCCATTGTTCATTGTCTAATGATTATTCGCAGAAAACTCGTACACGGAGTGTGAATGGATCATCAGAATCATCACAACCTCGGTCGATCCAACTTAAGGAAGATCTGAGGAAAGCTAATGAGCTGATAGCATCCCTCGAGAATGAACTTGAACAAGTGCGGGAAGAGTCACTCGAGAAACTCTACGAGGCTTTAGAAGCTCAAAAAACGGCTAAGGAGAGTTTTGAGATTGAAAAATTTAAAGCCGTTGAAGCAGGAGTAGAGGCTTTTCATTTAAAAGAAGAAGAACTAAAGAAAGAACTCGAGATCGTCAAGAACCAGCACGCTTCAGACTCGGCCGTTCTTCTTTTAGTAACCCGGGAGCTAGATAAAGTTAGCTTAGAATTGGCTAAAGCTGACGATGCCAAGAACATGCTTATGCATCAAGCAGATGATGCTAGCAAGAGGGCTGCTATTTTGAAAAGCGAGCTTGAGAATGCGAGAGGTTTTAAAGCTGAGGTTAAAAAACGAGATAAGATCATCGAGAAGCTTGATGGTGAGATAGAAGTTTTGAAGATGGACAAGTCTTACGCGGACGGGTCTGCTGACCAGTGGTGCAACAAAACCATAGTATTGGAGAGACAGCTGGAGGAAGCCAACACGATGAAGAGAACCGCCTCGGCGTCTCTTGCATCCCTGACGAAGCAGCTGGAAGGAAGCAATAAAAGATTGCGCGCTGTGGAGTCTGAGGTGACTGATCTCAAGGATAAGGTCAAGTTGATGGCGAAGATGGGGCTTAGGCAAAGCCAGGATCTCGAGAGATCAGGACATGTGCTAGAGGCTGCGGAAGAAGAGGCAGTGAAACTGAAGAGTGAGGTTGAAACTGTGAATGAGGAGAAAAGTAGAATCTCGTCAGAGCTGGAGAGGACTAAAGAGAAGTTGTTGAGTCTAGGTGGTCGAGATTACGAGACGCAACTAGAACATTACAAGAAGATGTTTGAGGAGGCGAGGCTTGAGATCGATGTACTCGTCAGTGCCTTGGAGCAGACCAAGATGAGAGAAGCTGGTTTGGTGAATCACGTGAAGAAGTTTGAGGAAGAAGTTTGTTCGATGGGGAAAGAGATTAATAGGTTGGGTGGTTTGGTTAAAAGGACTAAGGAAGAAGCTGATGGAGCGTTGAAGAAAGAATCTGAGATGAGAGATGATCTTAAAGAAGTGGAAGATGAGGTGATTTATCTTCAGGAAGCTCTCAGGGAAGCGAGGGGTGAAAGCTTGAAGCTAAATGCGAAGATGTTGGATAAAGAAACTGAGTTTCAAAGCGTTGTTCATGAGAATGATTTACTCGTGAAGAAGATCAAGGAGTTAGAGGAAGCATTGGCCAAGAAAGATAGTGAGCTCAGTGAGAGCGAACAAGACTATGATTTAGTAGAAAACCTTGATGGAATGAACGTGAAACTTGAGGAGAAGAGAGAAGAGAAGGAAGATTCTTCAGATGGTAATGATGATGATGATGATGATGATGCAGTTGAAGTTGAATATAGTATGTGGGAAAGTTATCATACTGGGAAGAAAGAAGCTTTCCACAAGGGGAAATAAAACGTCTCTAAGGTTACTTGCAGTTTTTTTTTGGTGGTGTTGTGGAATCTGACTTATTACATATACAGAGGCACACACATCACTCTTTATCGTTTTTGACTCCATAAGTGTTCTGTCTTTTCTTTTTTTTTATGGCTTTTGAAATAGGTTTTTGTTTAGTTGGACTAATATGATTGTTTTCTTTTTTCGATTATTTTGGCCTTTACTGTTTTCTTTGTTCTTGCCTCATCAACAAACTCTGGAACAAAATCTATGTTTATGTTAAGGTTTCTGTTTTTTTTTTCTTGCTAAAAAATATCCAACTTTTGGTATTATTGTTTACAATGTTGAGCATATAGACCATTGCTCAGCATTATCAAAAGCAGTCATGGGAGTGTTCACTTGCCTTGTTTGTTTGTATTATAATTGCAAAACTGAAGTTAGTAACCCGAAACCAACGTTGTCCCTTTGTTTAGAATTCTTCTAGACGAGTCCCTGTTTCTTTGACCTTGAGAACTTATAATTACAGAGAGCTTAACTTTCTTTGTTTTTTTGAAACCTGGTAGGTACCTTGAAATGCAAGTTTCTCACGTTAAGTAACTTTTTGATAAGAGTTTATGACTCCTTTTTGACTGAACAAAACTTACAGTTGCTCAAGGTTAGCAAAATTGATGTAACTTTGAATGTGGTCTTAAAGTTATATGTTTCATAATCTTTTGACTTTCAAACGGATAACAAAGTGGAGAAGGGTAAAAGTAGTTTTGCTTCAAAATAGGGGAAGTCGATCTAGTTTAACGAAACCTTTGTTACTAACTAAAGTATACGTAAAAGGTAAAAATATATATGATTGTTCATCTGTTCCATTCGTCTTGAATCTACCTATAGAATTAGAGGGAATCGTTAGTAATCTGTTTTTTGTAATTTAACAATAAAACTGTTCTAATCTCTTGGTCTAGTGGTAATGGAACTCCAGTGGAGTGTCCGTCCTGGGTTCGAGTTGCTTTGGTCATTTTGCCGCCTATAACCGTGTGTGCTCGGATGAAAGGTCTCGTGGGGATTAGTCTGAACTTACCGTCTGGAATCCCCACTGATATAAAAAAAAAAAGAAAAAAACAATAAAACTGGACCGACTCATAACTCATTATTCTTAAGGGTTTTTAGTAATTAAACCCCTCAACTAAAGATGAATCGTAAAAAAAACCCTCAACTAAAAATCCTGTGAAATAAACCCTCAACTTTAGTTCCGTTAACATATGTTACCCTCCGTTTAAAAAACCGTGACGGAGGGTGACATATGTTAACGGTTTATAAGTTGAGGGTTTATTTCACTGGATTTTTAGTTGAGGGTTTTTTTCACGATTCATCTTTAGTTGAGGGGTTTTATCACTAAAAGTCATTAAATATTATTAAATTATTTATCATCATTTATACATTGTTTTAAGATTTATAAGCCTTTAAAACTAATTTATAAATTTTAATACATTAATATATTTGTATATTAATTTATACATCTTAAATTAATAATTTTTAACACTACTTACAACTTATTATAACTTTGAAATATTAAATTATTTGATATTTGGAAATAGTGATATAAAAAAATTTGTGTGTTTATATCGTCATTGTCAAATATGAAATAATTGAAAGTTTCTAAGTTATATTAAGTCTTAAGTAGTGTCGAGATAATTCATCTATGAAGTCAATCTTTCTATTTAGAGTATGACGCACTTTTTCTTTTTTTCATGATTTATGTCATCCGGTTCATACTTCTCCCCCCTCCAAAATAATGCATGATTATTTTTATTCTCATTGATTTCTGAATAACTACATTATATTTTTATTTTCTTGATCAATAATATATTTGAAACATAAAGTAATACAATAAATCAAGAACAATATAGGAAAATAGGAAAGTATGAGTCTGATGACGAAAATCATGAAAATAAGAAAAAGTAAGTCATACTCCAAATAGAAAGATTGACTTCATGGATGAATTATCCTCAACACTACTTAAGATTTAATATAACTTAGAAACTTTCAATTATTTGATATTTGAAAATGACGATATAAACACACAATTTTTTTATATCACTATTGCCAAATATCAAATAATTTAATATTTTGAAGTTATAATAAGTTGTAAATCGTGTTGAAAATTATTAATTTAAAATGTATAAATTAATTTTATAATAGATTAATGTATTAATAATATACATTAGTTTTAAAGGCTTACAAATCAATCTAAAACAATGTATAAATGAATAATAAATAACTTAAAAACCCTTTAATGACTTTTAGTGATAAAACCCCTCAACTATTTTTGAATCGTAAAAAAACCCCTCAACTAAGTTTTCAACATTATAAACCCTCAACTTATAAACCGTTAACATATGTCATCCTCCGTCACGGTTTTTTAAACGGAGGGTAACATATGTTAACGGAACTAAAGTTGAGGGTTTATTTCACAGGATTTTTAGTTGAGGGTTTTTTTTACGATTCATCTTTAGTTGAGGGGTTTAATTACTAAAAACCCTATTCTTAATGTTGCGTAATCAAATCAGATACATAAGAATGTATTTGGTTACTAAGTACATGAATTTTGTTCACTTTATTTTTTAGTTAGTTATAACTTATTGATCAACCAAAAAAAATATATATATAAAAAAATAGAAATCTCATTTGATTATAATGATGAGATCATCATGAGATCGACCAGAAAACAATACTGAATACGCTAACTAATAAGGTACGTCCTTGGTCCTGGTTAAGTTACTCTGAACAAAAAGGTAACCTCCAGACAGTATTACGTACGCCAAAATTTGTACTTCTCCATAGGAACAGAAGTAATGGATGTATACATTGTCCTATAAATTTTAAAGCTACTGCTTCTGTTCTTATGGAGATTAGAGATTACCTTTTGGGTTTTTGAGCCAAAATCATCTTAATTTAAACTTATAAGTGTGGGTTAAATGAATTCATATAGTGGCTTAAGAATCTATTGCTTTGGATTCATTTCAATGAACAAGCATATAAGCGTCATAAGTTCAGTCTGGTTTCGTCTAGTGACAGTGCATGAAAGAAAACGTTCTCTAAATCCTTAACGTGACGTTACATTGCATTGCTCGTAAGAGATAATTAATTTTTTTATGATAATTACGTTTATTAGTTACTATTTGCACCCAAAAAAAGTTTACTAGCTACTATTTAAGTTATGTTGTGTTATGCTTTGGGAAATACGAGCATTGTAGCAAAATACAGTCAGGTTTTAGCTTGCGTGAGCGTATAATTTCTTTTCTCTTTTGTCTTTTAGCAAATATTGAAGGTCCAATTATGTGTGTACGTATATAATAATACACAAATTATACTGGATTATATATATATGTGCCGTGTACATGTACGTATTTTAAAGCATATAAAAGAGCTAACGTCCGTATTTATAATTTCTGGTGTTCGTTTGCGCATTAGAGAGAAAATTACTATAGGGATTAGGATAATTTACTTTGTCATTTTATTATTCTGAGGAAGAAAAAAATTGAGGTCATCTTAATTTTAGCATTAATTATTTTGGAAACCTCTTTCTTTGTGAATTACAAAAGATACATTCTTGTGATGAAAGGTATATGTAGCTTCAAACTTCAAAGCTTACTATTTTTGGATCCAAATTTAAAGCTTATTAATTTATTTCAGCACATATATATATATACAAGTCTTTGTCGAATACATAGTGAAAAATGAAAATAGTTGGATTGTACTTGTAACGGTCCTCTTATGTTAAAACTAGATTAACCTCCATGATCAAAAGCGGTATATATGTATGATGGGGCTCTTCTGTTAAAACACGTTTTTTGTAAGTACAGTTTATTTATTCGTTTAACAAAATAAATATTTACTTTCGGGATGCTAAACGTTTGATTAAATTTCAGGATGCTATATATATGTTTTAAGTACATCTTCTGAACTCTGATGTCAGCAAAATCTTATATACCATTAAGCCACGTACAAAACTTTACGTACAAATATCAAGAAAAATTAATAGCTAGAGAAGGTTAGGGTTTGGAGGGTCTCGTGGGCTTGTGATCTCAAACAAAATAGTTTGCGTGTCCTGGTGTGCTTAGAACTAGATTTATACCAATAATGAACAACCATATCGAGACTTGGTTAAATTTAGTTGTGTACCTAAATACCTAATAGTTCAGATGTGTCATTAGTCACCAGTAATCCATACTATTGTATATAGAACTGTCTGCCCGATCATATATAGTTGGGTCAACGTAACATTATAAATTATATTTTACAAATTATATTTTAAAAATTTAAATAATTATACTAATAGCGCATAAACATACACGATTCACAAGTCCCATATAATGTGTTACTCAACATAAGTTATTCCATGACAAATAAGGACATGTTTGCTTGCGGAAACCTACTCAAGATAGTGGTTCGAACTGCGTTCCACGGAAGTTCGATCAAACAGCGATGCAAAACTTTATATGAAAATAGTAGAATAACAAAAAAAACAAAAATAGTTAACTCCTGATCATATATAATTCCTTTTTTATACCAAAATTCAAAACCAACAACGAGAAGTCGAGAACTATAGTAAGATTGTAAAAATCAGAGTGAAATGTAAATAGAAAATATGCGTCAATGACATTTATCTGAGAGTTATAGTCTATTCCCTATTTGAATATTTAGCTTTTATCCTGAATTATTCTTTTGGATGCTTTACATTGTCAACATGAATTAGTTGCAGCAACTTTTATCCCACACATTGCTTCACAAACTTAAACATCTTCTTCTCCTCCTCCTCGTTCTTTCTTCTAGCTTTTACCAAGGGCATTTTCGTTATATTGTTCTTTGATAGGATTAAATCATTAAAGTCAAAAGGACATGTCATGAAAGCTATGTAAGATCTCTTTGTTCCGACAAGACACAAGACAAAGACGAAAGCCTCTTCCATGTTTCTATATATAAATCAAAGAACAAAGCAGTTACCCTCATTAACCAAGCCTTCCCCATTCTTCTCCCTTTTTTCAAATTTCTTTCATTCTTACAGGTATTTTACATACACATATATATACATACTAATACTTACTTGAAGGTCTCCTATGTAATCATAAATCCTATTTTTTTAATTATAAAAAGTGTGTTTACTAACTTGATATACTACAAAGGAGATTATATTTTTTAAAGAAAATTTATTTGTTAACAACATTATAATTTTAATGTATATTAAGTCTACTCGTTGGTTATCTAATTGATGTCAAAATGCTTTTCATTTTACATATAATACAAGCTATAGTAAAATGGGAAGATCACCGTGTTGCGATGAGAGTGGGCTAAAGAAAGGGCCATGGACGCCAGAAGAAGATCACAAACTGATAAATCACATACGAAAGCACGGTCATGGAAGCTGGAGAGCTCTTCCAAAGCAAGCCGGTTTAAACCGGTGTGGGAAGAGTTGCAGATTGAGATGGACTAACTACTTGAGACCAGACATCAAAAGAGGAAACTTCACTGCTGAGGAAGACCAAACCATCATCAACCTTCATTCTCTTCTTGGAAACAAGTAACTATATTTAATTTTCTCAAAAAGAAAGACAAGTGATTTTTTTAAGTTCATATTTTAATTGATTTAATTATCATATATGAGATGAAGAGCAAAAATGACAGAAATATATCAAAATTTCTATACCAAACAAGTTAGAAGATTTCTATACGAAACGAATTTTACCAAATGTGTTGTATACGTTTTTCTTCGAGAAATTTGTGTGTTAATACGTTTTTTGTTTGTTTAATTATGAGTATTTTTTATTTTGGCTAAACTTATTATGTTTTGCAAGTTCATATGAAAATAAATGAAAAGAAAGAAAGAAGAACTTTAATATGGTAGTGTGGATACTATATATTCTTCTAACGTCTCTTTTATTATATATGAATTATAATAAAATAGAATTTAATATATGTTTTGCTAAATAATTAACTAATTTTAATATTTTAATGCTTTAAAAAATCTTAATCTATTTGTCCATACTATATAGTGTAAAGGTGTATGTTTTATATACGTATATATGCGCTAGTACACTGTTTTGGTTAGTTGCGGTATAAAATCATACATTTGTAAACCTACTACACTGGGTTTTTGTAGGTGCATGCATACGTATAAGGCTTAACTAACCCACCAAATAATTATATCATGACTAAACTAATTTATATTTTTATTTTACCAAAAAACTAATTTATTTTTTACACATGTCTTGAAGGTGGTCGTCCATAGCTGGTCATCTTCCAGGAAGAACAGATAACGAAATAAAAAATTATTGGAACACGCATATTAGAAAGAAACTTCTTCAGATGGGGATCGATCCGGTGACCCACAGGCCAAGAACCGACCATCTAAACGTTCTAGCCGCTTTACCGCAACTTCTAGCCGCCGCAAATTTCAATAACCTCTTGACTCTAAATCAAAACATACAATTGGATGCAACAAGTGTTGCAAAAGCCCAATTGTTACATAGTATGATTCAAGTCCTCAACAACAACAACAACACTACCCCTTCTTCTTCCTTTAACATTCATCACACCAACAATAACATCTTTAGTCAATCTTCTTTCTTAGAGAAAAGACCAAATATAAGTGAAAATCTCTATGATCCAGCCCAAAGCCTCTCTCACATTGACCACCAGCCTTTAGATTCGTTTTCTAGGCTGCCTGGATTATTTCCTCATCAAAATGATCAAGATATGATTCCTCCAATGATTTCGGCCTCTTCTGATGAGTCTAAGCAAACCCAAATGATGATCAAGAACAAGGAGATTTTAAAGCATAGTGATCAAACTTCAAACCCTTCATCGACCTCAACGTTCACACAAGACCATCAGCCATGGTGTGACATAATTGATGATGAAGCAAGCGATTCTTTTTGGAAAGAAATCATAGAGTAAGTTAGATAACCTAAACATTTGCACACACATATATTTGATATAATTACTGAATGTCGAGGAGTTATTAACAGTGTTTTTTTTTTGCAGGCAAACTTGTTCAGAGCCTTGGCCATTCCGTGAATAGAAACGAGAGAAACACACTAGCATATTAATTTCTGTGGATATATATTTACATAATATATTGTTGTTTGTTAATTAACTTTCAGACATGTCTTAAATTTTCTTTCTTATTTTTTCGACCATGTATACATAACATTGATACTGTACAAAACTGATTATCATACGTTTGTATTATTTTCTGTAATTTTTTTGGGAAATATGTATAGTACTAATTCACAATGTATACGAGCTTACACCTCTAAATTAGATAAATTAATTCATGATTGAAATGGCCATCAAGATAATGTTTGTTGATTTAAATTAGAGATCAATTTTTCTTTTATTTCTCTCAGTTTCAAATTTAGTTGGGGATGGTTAAGAAGAAGTGAACTAATAAAGCCTTGAAAGTGACACCAACCTAGTTTTATTTGACTTTAAGAGGAGACAAAGGAGATGTACAAGTATTATAAATAGATGGTAACATATAAACATCATTGTACATCTCACATCGTGGCCACATCATGAATTTCAAAAATGTACGTATATACAAAACATATTTCATTTCAATTCTCGAGTGATTAGGCGCGACACACAAATACAAATACTATTAGCGCGTTCAATGAGGATACTGCGAAACTAATCGAAGGAAATGAATTATATTGATAACACAAAAATCACAATGAATTAAACTAATTTGCATATAGTCATCATATCTGAAAATTTGAAATCTATCGTATTTAGTATTTACATATAGATTTTTTAGCACTGAGGGGCTCTTTTCGTTTAACAGAGACAATCAAGGTTAATTTCTTTTTGGTTTAAAAATAAATAAATTCATTTTGGTTTTTATTTATATAATTAAGCAGAATTTATATAATTACACACGTTTATTTTGAGTCTGGTTCAGTTAAGAAAATATGATTTGCATCAACCAATGTATCACATTTCCGATATAGCTGCCTCTGCTTTTTATTGGGTAGGGTGGAATATTTTGGGATATATATTTGCAAGAACAAATGTTTAGTTTAAGTAAAAAACTTTATAGTCAAAGCAAAAGTTGACATTACAATACATAGTTCAAATTAAACACCAAGGTTATTCTTTGATAAAGATTGTGACAGGAGAGTCATAAACGGAGAAACGTGTAGTAATATACTAACACTAGCCTATTTGGCTAGTCGGTCGCGTTATTCTTTTTTTAATAATTAATTATTTCCAAAAATCGGCACTAAGATTTTGCTTGTGGATAACGATTTCGAGAAATATGAAATATTCAATCACACTCGTAAGAAACATTGTCGGGGACAAAAATAGAAACCGCACCAACAAAAGTAGACTACATCTGAAACACCCACACACACCATAAGTGAGATCGAGCAACCGAAACCTTTCGAACCAAGGCAATAAAAAAATAGTTTAATCTTATTATAATTTGACAAAGCAGACATTTTAAAACAATCAAAAGAAGAAAACATAGCCTCGGTTATGTTTCACTGTCCGAGTTTCATCCACTAAACTCCTCTGCTCATCTTGCATTGTGTTATGTGCGTAAAACAAATGTTCACCATCACAAACTCCTAAAGTTTCAAACGAATATATCACTTTGATGAATACCGCAGGCTTGGTTATTCCTTAGCTAAAGCAAACCTCCAGCTTGCAGTGCTCTCTGCTTCGAGCTCAGTATTCTCTTACAAATACAATGAATATATGTCTAATAATATAGTTGCTGAGACACCATTTACGTCCATAAAATGTTATTTAAAATTGAATTTGAACTAGATTTATTGAGATATAAATATTATATCATTTCTGTACTAAAATCATAATATATTATGTTAGATTCGGGTTTATTATGGACTTCCAATTCAAAACCAATTGGCAATTAGTGGATTGGCCCTAACCCTTTATATATTACTTAATGTCCCATTGATTTTCTAATGTGGGATACATATCCCTTAATACCCCTCCTCGAGATGATGGCTCCTATCGGCCAGAAATCTCGGAACTTTAAGACAATTATACTCGGTCGAGCGAGTCAATTACGACATATATATCCGGTCGGGTAGGGTTAATATTAATTAGGGGTTTAACTTATTAGGATCTGGGCTCTGATACCATGTTAGATTCAGGTTTATTATGGGCTTGCAACTCAAAACCAATTGGCAATTAGTAGATTGGCCCTAACTCTTTATATATTACTTAATGTCTCATTGATTTTCCAATGTGGTATACATATTCCTAAAAATCGAGATGATGGCTCTTATCAGCCAGAAATCTGAGAAACTTTTTTTAAGACAGTTAATGAGATAACTATGTCTGATATAAAATAATATTAACAATGAGCCAGAAATCTCGAAATCTCATATGATTTAATTATAAAATAACAATGAGATAACTATGTCTGAAACGATCCCTTATTTAATGTAAGTTCAAAATAGATTTTGACATTTTCTCTTCCGCGGAATGGTTTATCACCACCTTTTTTTTTTCAAAATAGACTTTCTAACCTCTTATCCATTGACCGGTTTAACCGTTTAAAACATCCCATGTATGCTGTTTTTCTTTTGGCCAAATCATCCCATGTATCTAACAGAAGGAATCAAGAAGTGGTTGATTCCATGTGAATTGAATGCTCCGCCAGTAACCGGGTCAACCCGATTTTTTCCAGTAAAACCTAGAAAAGCTCCCGATCCGAAAACCCCACTTGGTTGCAGGGTCCTCTATATACACTGAAGAGCTGTGGTTTCCTTCGACGTTATAAGGTGGCTCAGATTTGAACAAGGATTCGGTTAAAGCTGGATTGGCGGTGACGTCGGGTAAACCGGTGGCTAGCTTAATAACCAATGCATCCGCTCCTATTTCACCACTTGGTGGTTGATAGGTCATGCCATGTAGACCTTTGTTGGCAATGTGGAAAGGCCAAGCGCACTCAGCACTCTCCGGGACATTGCAACTCCGGGTAGCTCACTACTACGTACGGTTGTTGTTTCCTTTGACCTGCATGGCATTTACGTTACCACGTCAAATTGTTTTATTATTTTTTTTAGATAATAATCTTTTTGGTAAAATAATAATCTCTGAAAACAGATCAATTTTCCAATATAATGCGATTAACAAGGAGAAACTCAAACCTTTAATACTACCATTGATGGTAAGGGCGTAAGTTTCGTTACAAATCCCTAATCCGTGAGCCCTCTCTTTCTGGACCGGTGTGAATTGTCCATACCAGAGTAAAGAGAGATTTAAGGTTCCGTTTTGGGATTTGCGGAGAGGACTCACGAGATAAATTAAGAGAGAGGCACGAAGAGGAGGAATGTAATGACGGACAAGACGACGTCATTGCCACCACATTGAGAAAAATTTCTTTCTTTTGGCCTTGCATGGTTTTTTTTGGGAGAAAGTATACAATATTTATTCTTCAAGCTATTTTTTTTACATCAAAAGGGTGGGTAGATTTTTTCTTCTGTATAATCGCATATGAAGCAAACTAGCTATTTTTCAATAAATCTAACTATTTTAAGATGGGTGGTAAAAAAATCTAGGAACCTCTCCAATACTCTAAGAGCAACATTATCGGGCTTCTAAGCCTCGATGCTTAGCCCAATTCGAGTTAAAATTTAAATCAAAAATGGGGAATATTAATAGAATCGTTTTTTAGGTAAGAAGTTTGTGGGCGCAGTGCTTGTGTCACGTGGCAAGCGGTAATAGGAAGTTGGAAGCGGTAGAGAGAAGGAGGTCGTTCCGTCTCGATCCATTTTCTTCGTCTCCCTCTTCTCTCTCTCTCTCTCTGTCTCTGGAGAAGGCGATTTCTCGACCAGTGAAGCGGCGTCGCTTACCACACCGATCGAAAGCTCAAACCCCGCATCGAATCTTCAGCAGGTTCGTCCTTCTTCTCTGATGGGTTTTTTTTGGTTTCATAATCAGTGAGATTGTCGATCTAATCTTTTTTTTGGTTTGATGGCTTTTTGCATGCGTGGTGATTGATCTCGGTGTGCATAGTCTCACTAATCTCTCTCACTCGACGGTAGATTTCGGAGGCCGTCATCTATTCTCACCCAATCCAGAAGGATCTCGCCGTCGTCCTCCGAATCGAAACGCTACAAGGTTTGTCTTCTATCTCTGTTAATATTCTATGTCTGTTCTAGCGAAAGATTTAGAGGAATCATATAAACTAATTGATTGGTTTGTCACTGACTGTTTGGTTGTATAGTTCGTGTGTATAGTTTCTGAATGTTTGATTGTATAGTTTCTGATGGTTTTGTTGGCGAGGAATGTGATTGTGAACTGATCTGTGGTTGCTTGTTGTGTATTTTAGATTAAATTTTGGATTTTATACTCGATTGAGCTGTGGTTGTTTGACAATTTGATTGTATACTTGATTGATTAGTGAATTCGACAATGAAAACAAATAAGAAATTAAACTAAGTAGGTGTGGACATTTAAGGAAGACGTTGTAGTGATTGTTGAGGTTAGTTTGGTTTTGTAGTTATTAGTTTCGAACTCATAAGCCGTCTGTAACGAGAGCGTCTTATTTGTTTAAGTAGGTGTGGACATTTAAGGAAGACGTTGTAGTGAGTGTTGTTATGCTTGTAACGAGTATAAGTTTGGCTCTTTGTCAGTGGACTGTATTTGGTTTCTAACCAAATGAAAATCATATTTAGTTACTTGATTGCTTTGATGGTTGTTATGGTTGTAATAACTATTGATTAGACCCTAGTAGTTGATTGTTAGGTCTTTATTTAAAGCTCTTTGATGGTTGTTATCCTTGTCTTTATGATATCTAGTTCTCTTATTTCTTTATATAATCCGCAACAAGCTTTACTTCTTGTTGTGGTTATCTCTTTCTCTCTTATCTCTCCCTCTTGTTTCTCTCTTGTTTCTATCTTGTTCCTCTCTTGTTTCTCTCCGGTTTCTCTCTCTTTCTTTGATAATCCTCTTAGTCAGCTCGATAATGGATCCAGTGAATCCATATAGTGACTCCCCTAGCTATAGCTATCTTCTCCACAGTCAAGACTTCCAGTATGGAAGTTTTCCTTCGAGTCAAAACTTTGGAAGAGGATCCGAGATACCTCCTTTTAGTTCACAACAACCCGACGCTCCAGCTTCACGTGAAGACCCACCAGTTGGCTCTAGGGAGAGAAGGCAATGGACTCCAGCTGATGACGAGGTTGTAATAAGTGCGTGGCTCAACACATCTAAGGATGCAGTTGTTGGAAACGAACAAAAATCCGGGACGTTCTGGAAACGTGTTGCTGAGTACTATGCATCAACCCCACATGCTAAAGAGAGTGGTGAACCTAGAGAGTGGCTCCATCTTAAGCAGAGGTGGCAAAAGATTAATGACTACACCAACAAATTTTGTGGTGCATACGCGGCAGCAGAGAGACATATCAGTTCTGGTCAGAGCGACACTGATGTCCTCAAGGTGGCTCATGATATTTACTTCGCTGATCACAAGAGAAAATTCAATCTGGAGCATGCGTGGTGTGTGTTAAGGTTTGAGCAGAAGTGGCTCAGCCTTAACACTCCTAAACCTAGTGGGAGTTCAAAGCGAAACGCTGGAGAGTTTGGTTCGCAAACATCTAACACTACTGTTGGTGATGAAGAGGTGCGTCCAGAGGGTAGCAAGGCAGCTAAAGCTAGAAAGAATAATACTCAAGGAATAAAATCTATGGCTGATTTTACGACTGTCATGGAGTTGAAGAAGGATGATCTCCTGCTGAAGGAGAGATTGTCAAAGCTTGCCATTCTGGACACACTCCTAGCCAAGCCAGGACCACTAAGCGAGCCTGAGGAAGTTGTGAAGAACAAGCTGCTCGCTCTGTATTTCTGAAAATGTTATCGCATTTATTATGTATCTGTTTCTTGAATTCTGTTTTTAAATTCTGTTTTTTCTGCTTCCATGTCTAATGTATTTCTGCTTCGGAGTAATGAAAATGTTTCCTTAAATTATTGTTTGGTGATGACTTGTGTTATGTATAATGTACTAATGAAATAAATGTTTTTGCAGGTTTATTTAAAATGGGGATATATAGTTACAGCCAACCTTCAGATTCTGCAGAGTATGGTGGAGAGACATCTGAGTACAGCGAGACGGAAGACCTCATCCGTCGTGACCAGGAAGAGTTGAGCTTGCAATATGGTGACACGGCTCAGTACCCTCCGCAGTACCCTCCACAACCGGAGGTGGAGTTTGGATTCCCCCAGGTTTGCTACTGTGGTGGTGCACCAAAGTTAGCTACATCATATACTAGGCTTGATCCAGGGAGGAGATACTACACCTGCGAGCACATGGATGATGGAGAATGCCATGTGTGGAAATGGTGGGACGTCGCAGTCATGGAGGAGATGAGGGCGAGGGATAAACATGTTCTTCAGTTGGAGGAAAAGGTAGACAATCTGAACCTTCTGAGTGACTATGAGACAGATGAGAAGGTGCTTAGGCTAGAGCAGTTAGTTTGTGACTTGGCAAAGAAGGAATCTAGTTTTATAAATGGCTTTGAGGTATTCATTGGTGTAATGCTCATCGTTTTAGTTGTACTAGGGTTGGTGATCGGATTGAAGTGATTCGTCATTGGTGCATTGAGAACGTGATAATGCTCATCCTTTTAGTTTCAAGCGTAGTGAACTTTTAATTATAAAGACTAATGTAATGAAGGATGTATCTCTACTGTGAACTTTAAAGTCAGAGTTTTAATTATAAAGACTAATGTTGTAACAAACATCCCTTCTCACCATAAATTGTTGGTCCGTGAAACTTTAAAACAAAAACGTTTCCCTCCTAAAGAAACATTGTTGGTCTGTGATACTTGAAAACAAAACATATTTTCTCACAAACAAACATTGATGTGTAAGACTCACGAGCGTTTGTTTTTTATTGCCACAACAAAACAATATAGAATCACAAGTTGTATAATTTAAATCACACTAGTATCACAAGATACACTTATTTCATTCTATAAATATGATAGATCGTTGGAAATTTTAAGACATCCCTCTTCTTATACCAAATCTTCTTCTCTATCATAAATTTTAAATTTTTTTTTTTCAAAAATCAAATGGCATCTTCTTCTCATTATCACTACCACATAAATGATGATGATGAAATCGATTCCATGTTAGATGATTATGCTGAAACCTTTGAGCTTATTCCAGAACCAAAAGAGCGAAAGAAACGTATTTTTATCGAGAGGCACCGAGAAGAAGGCCACCAAATGCTCTGGGATGATTACTTTAGCGAGACTCCAACTTACACGCCCCAATTATTCCGGAGACGGTTTCGAATGAACAAATCATTGTTCCTGCGTATTGTGCATCGTCTCTCTACGGAAATACCGTATTTTAAACCAAGAGAAGATTGTACCGGCCGGTCTAGTCTAACACCGCTACAAAAATGTACTGCAGCAATTCGACAGTTGGCATATGGCGGTGCAGCTGATTCACTTGATGAGTATGTCCGACTTGCTGAAACGACAGCTCGGAAATGTTTGCACAATTTTACGAAAGGTATAATCAGCTTGTTTGGTGATGAATACTTACGACGTCCCACACAAGAGGATCTGCAAAGACTACTCTATATTGGAGAACAACGTGGGTTCCCGGGGATGATTGGAAGCATCGACTGTATGCATTGGGAGTGGAAGAATTGCCCCACGGCTTGGAAAGGAATGTATTCACGAGGAACCGAAAAACCAACTATTGTTTTGGAGGCCGTAGCTTCAAGTGACCTCTGGATATGGCATGCGTTTTTTGGAGCTCCAGGTACTATGAACGATCTTAATATTCTTGATCGATCACCCGTTTTTGATGACATTATTAACGGAATTGCGCCAGAAGTGAACTTCTATGTTAATGGTAATCCATACCATTTGGCATATTATCTCACTGATGGTATTTATCCTAAATGGGCGACTTTTATTCAATCTATCCGACTTCCACAAAGTGAGAAACATTCATTATTTGCTAAAACCCAAGAAGCTGTTCGAAAAGATGTGGAGCGTGCCTTCGGAGTTCTGCAAGCTAGATTTGCCGTAGTGAAAAATCCATCCAAATTATGGGATAAAGACAAAATATCAAATATTATGAAAGCATGCATCATACTCCATAATATGATTGTCGAGGATGAAAGATCAACATACTCTCAGTATAATGTGAGAGAATTCCAAGAAAGCGAGGAAGAGGATACATTCACCGTTACTCCAAATTCAAATCTCGGCACTGCAATGGATCGTCGATCGAGCGTTCGTAACAGGCAAGCCCATGAACAATTAAAATTCGATTTGATTGAAAATATTTGGGCTAAATTTCGACATTTTCCAAATAACCAGTGATTTTTATGTTTCTATGAATTGAATAAAATGTGTGTTTTATGAATTTTTTTTTTTTATGTATGGAATGTATTAAAATGTTTGTAATTTTAATTAAATGAAATTTATTTCCTCTTTTTAATGTATTGAATATAAATGGATATATCTTAATTATTACTTATTAATTAAATAAATATTTTATACTTAAGAACCTTCCAAAAGTTCCATTGATAATGTTGTATTTTATTGAAGTATCTTAGAAAACTTCTTAGACTAAAAATAGTAATTAAAAATTCTAAGATGTTTGCTAAGAGTTTTCATTGATAATGTTGCTCTAATAACACGTAATGATGATGACTTGATGAGCATATACAACCGAACGAGATAACTGGATCCGGCCCGTTGACTTAATCGGATCCTGGTAGATCTTGCCAACCTAGATCTGCGTGGGTTTGAGTTTTGATTGGGTAAATTTGCTTCGCGAGAAGGAATCCGGGAACGAGTTTCGAGTTTCCAGCAAAGTGAAAAAGGTAACTTTGCCCCCTCCTCTGCCTCTAGAGCCTTTCTCGAGTGAAGCGAAGCATCCCTGCTCACGTGCCTGTTTGTAGCAGACAAACACACATGCCTCTTTTACAAGAAGCTATGTTATGTAATGAAAACATTCGATAGGAGACAACTATACGATTATATAATACTATAAAGCAAGTCTTAGGAAATTATACGATTTTTGTGGTTATTTGTTACCGATCTTTCTTATACACATCAACTGAAAAGTCCTTTGCTCACTCAAATACTAATAAATTGGACTAATTAAAGTCATAATGATGTACCAATATTTGATGAGATGATAATTCTCATTTCTTGTTTTCTATTTTATTTACTGTTAATTCAGTTTAGTTAGTCAAGTACAATATTACACAGACTTTTTTCTTCTTCCTAAATTATAGTAGTATTTAAATATCTAAAAATATCTAAATATTTTTTGTAAAAATAGTAGTATTGGCCTTTCAGAGCGGTAAGCACTGGCAGAGCAAAACGCGAATATAACCGCGACAAGATTCCAATAATTCAACGCGAAGTCTAAAATGCCATGTAAGAAAAAGCTTAGGGCCAGATACCTTCTTAGGAAGAAAAAAAGACCAGGTACGTTAATGAATATAAAAAAGGCCCAAGTACGTTTATCTCAGTGGCCCACGTGTATTTCTTATCTAAAAGTAATTCCTTTAATAAAAAAAATACAAATCGGACGGTTTGGAGAGAATCAAATCAACGGTTTAAAACGCGTCTCCCTGAGAAACTCCACCGCTTTCTGGAATAAGAAAGTTTATAAATAAAAGAAGCAGAGGAATAGCTTTTTGCAGACATCCTCTCTCTCTCTCTCTTACTCGATAAAGATAACATCATCTTTTGAAATGGGATCGATCAGCGAATCTGCACCTACGGCGAACTCTTCTACGACGGTGGTGATGAGCTCTATTCCGCCGTTTCTGAGCAAGACTTACGACATGGTTGACGATCCATCGACTGATGAGGTGGTGTCTTGGAGCAGCGGGAGCAACAGCTTCGTTGTCTGGAACGTGCCTGAGTTCTCTAAACAGTTCCTACCGAAGTACTTCAAGCACAACAACTTCTCCAGCTTTGTCAGACAGCTCAACACTTATGTAAGCTTCTATCCATTGTCTTTTTTTTTTTGAATTTAATTATCTGATTATTGACCAGTTTTTTTTTTTTTTTTAAGTTTGTTTTTGTGCTTCATTTTCTCGCTTGTTTTGATTTTGGTGTATGAATAAGTGATTGTAGTCTCTCATCTCTGGGTTTTAGGAAGTGTAAGCAATGTTATTCTTAGCTTTCTTCGGAACAGGAAGAATATAGTTTGAGAAGTCAACTCCTATGATTGTTTAGAATAATATGCTGATTCTTGTTCCTAAATAGCTTTTGATGCTAATTATTCACCTTTAGTTGGTTATGCTATGTTTCTATTTAGTTTCACTAACTGTGTGACTTTGTTAAGGAGTAGATACCATATTCTACATGTATGGTTTGTCCTTGTTTTGGAGATATCCTTCACTAGTTTAGTGCAGACATATATTTAGTTTTGTTTTCTAATAGTCTCTGAGCTGCATCTGTGTCCTGTGAGGCTGGAATAAAAATTTATCATTCCGTTTTACAAATAAATTGTGTTAAGTCCAGTAAAAAGTTGAAGATACTACTCTTACATAGCTTTCTTTCTTGTTCTTCTTTTCTCCCTTACTTACCAAAAGGATCACACGAACTTTGCAGGCTTATTCGGACATGTGCTCATATATTTTATCTGAAGATTTGGTTGCCTCAGCAGTTCCATTTCTGTTCTTAAGTCACAAAACAAAATTTCTAATCAGTTGTCTCACGTTAGCTTTCCATTCATTTGTATTTTTACCTTCCAGGTACATGCCAATATACTTAAGAACTATTAGTTTCCTTGAGCCATGGTACTGTAGTTAGACACAGTGGATAGTTTTTTTTTCATATTATTTAAGTATTTTTTTTTTTTAATGAACATATTATTTAAGTATTTGATGGTCTTTATGTTTATACTTTGTTCTTTGCTGCCTTCCTATCTCAATGGAATCCAAGTAACTCCTTGTGGTTAATCAATGTTCCATTATTTTCTTTCAGGGTTTCAGAAAAGTTGATCCAGACCGCTGGGAATTCGCAAACGAGGGATTTTTAAAAGGCCAAAAACAATTACTAAAGAGCATTATCCGTCGCAAACCCACTCAGGTGCAGCCTCCACAGCAGCCTCAAGTCCAACACTCATCCGTCGGCGCCTGCGTCGAAGTGGGCAAGTTCGGACTCGAAGAAGAAGTCGAAAGACTCCAGCGTGACAAGAACGTCCTCATGCAAGAACTCGTTCGGTTAAGGCAACAACAGCAAGTCACAGAACATCATCTCCAGCACGTGGGGCAGAAAGTCCACGTGATGGAGCAGAGGCAGCAGCAAATGATGTCTTTCCTAGCAAAGGCTGTTCAGAGTCCAGGCTTCTTAAACCAGTTCTCACAGCAGAGTAATAATGAGGGGAACCAGCACATCTCTGAGAGCAACAAGAAGAGGAGGCTACCCGTTGAGGATCAGAAGAATAGTGGTGGTAGTAGCCAGGGGCTTAACGGTCTTAGCCGCCAGATTGTGAGGTACCAGTCATCGATGAACGAGTCAGCAAACAGTATGCTTCAGCAGATACACAATATGGGTAACACGCATACTAACAATCACGGTAGCTTTCTTTTGGGAGATGTTCCGAATCCTAACCTTTCAGACAACGGAAGCTCCTCAAACGGACCATCCGGAGTTGTTGCATTCACTGATGTTTCATCTAATACAACAAACCAAGTCTTGGAGACCAATTTGCCTTATCCTCAACCTCAAGCTGATCTGTTAGCTCCAAAGCAAGGAGCAGAAGGAGGTTCTGGGAGCCCAAGTCCGGATCTAGTTGGAGGCGAGAGGGATACTGGAGAGTGTCTGGATCCAATAATGGCTGTTTTGGATGGCTCAATGATGTTGGAAACCAATGAGTTGCTTCCTGGAGTACAAGACTCATTGTGGGAACAGTTCTTTGGTGAGAGCTCAGGGATTGGGGACTCGGACGAACTAGTCTCAGGGTCGGTGGATAATGAGTTGATAATGGAGCAGCTGGAGTTACAACCCAACCTGAGGAATGTGTTGAGCAACAATCAACAAATGAACCATCTTACTGAACAGATGGGACTTCTCACATCAGATGCTCTCAGGAAATGAATTCGCCATAATCTTTACTCAAGAGGTAATAAGCCCAATCTTTCGTCATTGATGAGTTTATAATATCAACACACACTTTTCAGAATCTTTGTGCAAAAAACTTGACTTTTTCTCGCAGATGTAGAAGATGGGTTGAGATTGCAGCAACAAAGGGATAATGGCCAAAGGAAGTGGTGTTGTTATGTATCTATGTATCAAAACTTGTGTTACTCTCATTCTTGACGTTGTGTAATATAATAAGAGAAAAGAGAAATAATGGCCTTAATGATTTTTTGCGTTATATAGTATAAATTCTATAAATTAATATTCAATAATATTTTTTTTATGAAAGTATATAGTTCAGATGTAAACATATATTATAATTAATAATTATAAAATTTATATAGATATAAATAATATATTATATAATTCACAGAGTGAAGTAAAAAAATATAGTAGTTACACTTACGGTAATTATTGTTTGTATACCAAATAATCGAATAAAAATAACAAAAAATATATATTTATAAAATTTAATTGATACATATACCGTAAAAATATTATTTTATTTTATTTTATAAAAATATACATCAAATTTTTAAAAAATATTGTTTTTCTAAATAAATTAATAAAACATTACAATTCTAACATTATTAATTTATAAAGTTTTTACTGTATTTAGAAATAAGTTTCTACTCGTACAGTACTTTTCTTTGTCTCAAATCAACTACCTTCATTCACCATGAACATGAATCATGCTATATAGTACATTGATAGGGCTAGTTAATTGGAGATATACAAAAATAAAAAGTTCATAACAACTGAAAGTTTACGATAATAGATAAATCAATCAACTCTTTTCTTTTCAAAACATTTTTAGATAAATGTAGGCTTAAAACTCAAACTCCTCTATCTCATCAGTTTCCCACTGCTTATACTCATAGTTGCTATATGACGAATCTTTCCACACATCTAGACAAAATTGTGCAGTCCCAAAAACACACCTTAAAGTTTTCAAGCTTCTGAGTGCCGAGTTGTACAAGATGGGAATCCATCTTTACTCAAGAGGTAAATCCATCTTTATAATATCAACTCACTTTTCAGAATGTGCAAAAAAAAAATCGACTTGTTCTTGCAGATGTAGAAGATGAGTTAAGATTTTGTGGAGTCGCAGCAACAAAAAGGATATATAATGGCCAAAGGAAAGTGGTGTTAATGTATCTATGTATCAAACTTGTTTTCCTCTCATTCTCGTCATTGTGTAATGTAATATAATAAGAGAATTAATCGACTTAAGATTTTGGCCTTCTCAACTTGAGCATGAATCATACTATATATTTAGTACACTGATAGGGTAGTTATCATTTACAGAAGTAACAGAATAAAAGCATTGCGATATACAAATATGAAAAAGTTTATAACAACTGAAGTTTACAATAAATAGATAAAAATAAATCACCATTTTTAGATAAAGGTAGGTCTAAAACTCAAACTCCTTCATCTCATCAGTTCCCCACTGCTTATACCCAAAGTTGATATAATACTGAGGATGTAGCGGATGATTCCCCACATCTAGACAAATTGGGCACTCCGGACAACACAACTTAAAGTTTCAAGCTTTTGAATGCTAAGTATTATGGATTTATCCTCAGGTGACAGTCCTAATTCTGCTAACATCATACCATTGTTGTGTCGTTTTAAGAATATACAATGTGAGAGGTTAAGACTCTTGAGGTTATAAAGGCCGAAGATGAGCGACTTAACTGCTTCTACGGAGACATAAGTGCAGCGGAAGCTCAGACTCTTCAGGTTCGGAAGCTTACCAACAATTATATTGGCTAATTCTTGGTCCAATGTACAAGTGATTTTTATGGTGGTAAGATTCCTACAGTTTTCTGCAATGGCTTTGAACTCATGCTTCAGGTCGTCGTCATCTCTTGTAAATTTGGCAATGATCAAAGTTTGGAGATTCTTCCATTTACTAAAAGATGATGTAAATGAATTCAGATTTGAGTCTTCTGTATTGGTAACGCAAGTTTTCTGATGTTTGGCAACCTTCAAAAATAAAATCGAACTGATAAAAACAAATTCTCCAGTGAAACAATATAGACGAGTCTCGAGTATTCAAATGTTTATGAGTTAACCCGCACTACCCGTACTACCACGCTACCACTGTTTGCTTAAAATTAATAATTAATGGACATAGTTTTACCCGTTGGAAATGATCGCTAGATCCTGTTCTAGTACATTGGTATTAGCATTGAAGAAAAATTCAACCGGGGCTGCACGGCTGAATTTGTTGATTTCAGTCAAGATCTCCCTAAGGCTGTATAGATGTTTTCCTCCATTATTATTATCCAGATCCTGCAGATGTGGGTTAGAGGGGTTATCTAAAACAATCGAATCAAAATCGTTGAGTTTGATGGTGTTCCATATAGTTTTGTTGTGAGAGGCAAGGAACCAAGTGATGCACACTCGTGATGCTCCCATGATGACGTCCACCATGTCTAGCTTCTTGAAAATGTTGGCAAGCATGTCTTTATCCAATTTTTCCCATTTTGGTATATTCTCAAACCTCTCTTGACGCTCCATTAATTTCAATGGAAGATAATTCTAACCACTTCTCGTTATGTTTAGGATATTTATAGGGTATGAAGCTTATAGTGCTCAGATTTATAGCCATTTCAAATCAATAGATCATTAATGCATGAGATTGGTGATACCGTGATAGTAGATATGCTTAGATTGTGTATTTTTTGCAAATATTGTAATATATTTTGTTTCATTTTTAAAAGACATAATAGATGTTTTTTTTGTAAGAAGACATAATAGATGTTTGTATATAGTTATTTGATTTATAGCAATTTCAAATCAATAGATCACATTAATGCATGAGATTCTCGATAGTAAATATGCTCAGATTATGTATTGTTGCAAGTAATAATAATATATTTTTTCCTTTTATAAAAGATATGATAGATCTTTGTATATAGATATTTGATTTTGTTGGATGATATATATATTATATAAATGATTTAATAGGAACTGCTAAAAATCATATATAGATATATAATATTTATGATTTTAGTTTAATTTCCTTTGAAAGATAATCTTTCTTATCTTTTTGGCTACGATCAAATTATTTAAACAAATTTCTTATATACTACTAGTTTTTGGTAATGGGCTATCATCAGCCCAAACAAAATACATTATTAATTATTTTTATCTTCTGCCAGTAACTGGTTGAGCCCCCTAACTGACGATCATGCACTATCTAAGATCCGTCGTTGCCGTAGCGCGCACTCAACCTCCGAACTGTATTCTCTACATCGCCTGCTAAGCCTTACGTGGCGGGCTCGTCGAGGAAAATGCCTTCTCCGGATAAATACAGCTTAGCACGACAACACGACCGTTTTCTCTCCACCGAACACGCGTTGACTGGTTCTGTTTCTTATTATTACATCCGAAATCATTAATTATTTGATTTTTTAATAAATAAATTTAAATTTATTCCCTTTGCTCATAATTACAAATCAATCCAATAATCACATACCTGTCGTTGACTTGTCAAAAAGAGAAACATATCAATCTAAAGTCCCCGAGAGAATTAAAAAAAACAATGTTGTTCATCGAAACCAAAGCTTGACCGAGTTCGAAATGAGCCGCGACGACGGAGACAAGCCTTCTCCGGCACCAGGGAAGAAGCTAGGCGACGAGCAGCTAGCAGAGCTCCGAGAGATATTCCGATCATACGACCAGAACAACGACGGGAGTTTGACGGAGCTAGAGTTAGCCGCGCTTCTCAGATCCCTCGGTCTGAAGCCGAGCCAAGACCAGCTCGACACTCTCATCCACAAAGCGGACCGGAACAACAACGGAATCATCGAGTTCTCCGAGTTCGTCGCCCTCGTCGAGCCGGATCTCGTCAAGTGCCCTTACACGGAGGACCAGCTCAAAGCCATCTTCAAGATGTTCGACCGCGACGGGAACGGGTACATAACGGCGGCGGAGCTGGCGCACTCGATGGCGAAGCTGGGACACGCGTTGACGGCGGAGGAGTTGACGGGGATGATCAGGGAAGCTGATCGAGACGGTGACGGGTGTATTGATTTTCAAGAGTTCGTTCAGGCGATTACTTCAGCAGCGTTTGATAATGCTTGGGGATGAAGAAAGGTTTAATAATTTGGATTTTTTTTTGTTTTTTGAGATTGTTTCTTTGTTACTCCATCTTCTTGCATATTTTGATTTGAAAGTGTTTGTGTAGTAGTTTGTGAAGATACTGTTTCATATGTTCTCTGTGATGAAAATTTGATAGCTTGGAGAGAAAGCTACATCATTGTTTAGGGCAAAATACTATTTATTAGCTTTGCAGTTTGAGTCTGAATCAACCAATCGCTTTACCTATAAGCGACAAAGGTCTTATATAGATAAAAACAAAACAACTGTCTTTTTATCTTCTAATGTTTGGTGGGATAAACAAAAATTTATAATCAAATTTATAATCATATGATCATCTATCTTCTAGCAAGGTCATGTAAAATCAAGCAAGAAGGAAAACTTGAAGTCAGTTAACATTCTTTCCCTTGTGCTAGATTGTCTGAATACTGAATGTAAGAGTTGTTACATAAGCTTTAGTCCACCTGTTACATCATCAACAACGTCCACCGGTCCTGCACAGATAAACACTTTTATGGTGAATAATTCATGACTAGAGGAAAAACTGAATTAAGATTCCAACTAACACAGAGTGGTTAAAAGAGTTTGCAACTATTAAACTAATGCATTTGTACTAACTACTATATAACTCTTCTCCTTTTATAAATCTTTTAAACATATTGACAGATCATAGATAACTTACCAAGAATAGCCATTACTGTCCTTGAATCTGGAAGAACAATACAAATGTGTACACATTAGACTCTTATTTTTCTTTCAGAATACTTGAGAGCATCTTGAATTCAAAGGACAATAACTATAAAACTCACCTGGAGCGATCTGTGTTTTTCCTGCATCAATTGTGATATGGGTTGGCAGCTTAAGAGACTTTGCTCTCTCCTGTCAACATGGATAACATTGTTAAGACTCTAAACTTGAAATCATCTAAACAATCAGCCGCCAAGTATCAAAGAACTAAACAATCCTGCAATTTTGTAAAGAGGCAAGAAGATTTCTTCATCAATACAACAAAAAAAAACTTACTCGCAAAGCTAACATCTCTTCCTCACTCTCGATTTTGACCACAACTTTTGGCTGTGCACAATTCTCCCATCTGCAGCAGCAATAAATTTTTAAAAGAGAAAGCCTAAAAAGGATATGAGGTAGACTATTAGTTTACCTATTCAAGGCTTTTGGCGCCCGTCGAAGGAGTTTCTTGTATAAACCCAAAGTTGCATGACTACACACAATGCAGACCCCTAAAAGAAATTACTAACAGAGTTGCAGATATGCTTGAGGATGATTGAAACACTAAAAGAGAGAAGAAACTACCTGCATTGAGCTGCAATCTTTCCTTTACCCATTTTAAGATCATTCCTCGCTACCAAAACCTACACATACAAAAAGACAAAGAAGCAAATTCATATCAGCTTAGTGTCAATACATATAGAAATAGGTTAAGAGTAGTAAGGCTAAAAACCATTTTGAATCTTTTGCGGGAAACAGTGAGTTCCTCAATCTCTAGGGGTTCCTTGGACTTAATCTTCTTATTCCCACTAGACTCGGCCACAGATTTGGAGGAGGGGGCAGAGATACGGCGTCGTAGAGTGCTGATGTAATATCCAAGTACAGCTCCAAGAAATAAGGCAGTTAGCCACATCAAATCCATCATCCTTCAAGGAGAAAAAAAAACAAGAACAAGATTTGAATTTAACTAAAAAACAAAGTTGAATCAGTGTGGGGAGGGAAAAAAAAACTATACTAGGTGATTACTAGAGAAGAACACTTACCAAAACTCTAGAAATTTATAGTGAAAATAGTAAGTATATACTCAATTAATACAAATTGAATTGAAAAAAAAAACAATCGATAAAGCTACTTGGATTGCTCGAGTTCGATTCTAGGATACCACCAACTTTAAATCGAAAAATACGTTTAGAATCCGTAGTTACAGAGTTTTTTTTTTGTTACATTACCTTAATCTTCCCGGCGGCTGAGCAGCAGTTTAACAGCCTTCTTTTTTCTCTGAATTGTTTTAACAATTAAAGGCGAAGATAGTCTTCTGTTTGGGAACGGGAATATCTCTGTCCTTCCTTATATATATTATCCGGTTCGACCAATATATTGAGAAAAAAGAAAAGAACAGAAATTAACATTAAAGAACAAAAATCGAACCGGGTTTTTCAAATTTAAGTTAAAAAAATTAAAAATTGCAAACTTTAATAAAATTCCATTAAAATTATATTATCTTAAATATCTATTTAAATAAAATAGTTTTAATTATAATATTTTTGAAGTTCTCCTTTTTACTTTTCATATTAAATGATATAAAGTCTTATAAAAATATTTTTACATATATATAATTATTTAATTTAAACTTAGATTAAATATTAAAATCTGGTTAAATTAGTCGGTCGGACCGACCATTGACCCAGTAAATGTCCGGTCCGGTCAAAACATTGATTTTTACCGACAGAACATCCGAAACTACCCTTAACTTCCCGCACTCATTCTCTCCCCTTCTCAAAGGGGATGAAAGTTGCCCTAATTTATAGTGTCGATAGTGCTGCAAAGGTCTTACATTTTCAGTCTCTGTCTTGGTCTCAGTCTCTGCTACCTAGGTAAGTGCCCAAGTTAAAACTCAAACCTTTTGGTCGTGTTTCAGAATCAACTTGCTCTGTCTGGTTTCTTAACCGGTGTTGTTGTCTTTGAGCTGTTTGGTAAAATTGATTTTTAATTAGGAACGTTTTGTGTGTGTTTACTGCAGTGAAAAATGGATCTCTTGAGCGCTCTACCAGACGATGTCCGTTCTCACATACTATCTTTCCTCACCACAAAGGAAGCCGCTCTGACCTCTGTCCTCTCCAAGAAATGGCGTTACATGTTCACACGTGTCCCCGTCCTCGACGTTGACGACTCTGACTTTCTCCATCCGTGGATCTTCATGGCCTTTGTGGACCGCGTGTTGTCTCTCCAGGGTGACTCTCCCATCGAGAGATTCACCTTGAAGTGCGAAGACGGTGTTGATCCGGAACGTGTTAACGGTTGGATATGCAACGCGCTGCGACGTGGCGTCTCGGAGCTTGATCTCTCCATCAACTTCGAGGACGAAGACTATCTTCTCCCTCGAGAGATGTTTGTGAGCGAGACGCTCGTGAAGCTGAAGCTAACGAGCGAGTTTGGTCTTCACTGGTGGGTTGGAGCCGACGCCACTTTCTTACCGTTGCTCAAGACTCTCCGCATCGCCTCGGAGATGGTAAGCATGGATTGCGATGTTAATATGGAGAGGTTTCTCGCTTGCTTCCCCGTCCTCGAGGAAGCGGAGTTGATAAGCATGGACTGGGTTGATCCCGTTGATACTGTGTCTAGTTCAACTCTCAAGAAGCTGACGGTTCACGCCACCGGGATGAAAACCGTTCAGAACCCGAAAAGCATTTCTTTCGACGCTCCGAACCTGCGTTTCTTGGCCTACTCTGATTGGGTTGCGGAGGACTATCCAGTAGTTAAACTGAGCAAGTTAGATGTGGCGCGAATCGCGCTATCGGTGACTGATGATCAAACCAGGAAGATAAGAGGTCCGCGTAAGTATTTGTCAGAAGGTGATGTTGTTCGACAGTTTGGCAATGTGGTTAAGCTCATGATTGGCATACGGGATGTTCGGGAACTTCACTTGCATCCTGACACTCTCGAGGTTAATTTTCTATTATCTTCTCTCTGGTCTAGTTGCAAAATGTTTTTGTCATCGCTCTTGGACACTTAAAACAAAACTATTTTTAAAAATCCGATTTATACAAGAATCAAATTGGTTTAAACTATTTTAAATTAGTTCAAACCAAATGGTTTAAATCGGTTTAAATCGATCTAAATTAGTATAAATCTGTTAAGTTAAGTAAAATAATGTTAGTAAAAATCCACAAATTTGTCTAATTTTTATTTTGTATATCTAATTTTGATAATTCATCAAAAATAGCGATTTTTGAACATTGGTTTTTGTTGTTGTTGTTTTCAGGTGCTTTCTCAATGCTGTGATTCAATGCCTGTGTTCAACAACCTCAAGATGTTAATCATTACAAGTGACGAGGATAGAGGATGGCAAGCAATGCCAGCTCTCCTAAGGAACTGTCCACAGCTAGAGTTTCTACTCATTAAGGTTGGAGTTATATAAAAAACCATGAAACATGTGTTAAAGATGCTGTTCATTTACTTACAATATAACCTTTGTTTCTGCAGGGTTTAGTGCACCATGTGACTAAGCAATGCGGGGATGCTTGTGACTGCATTCACAAAAAGCACAAAGGACGTTCGCTCAAGTCATGTCCGGTGAAAATGTTTGTGATCAGAGGGTTTACGGGAACGATGAAAGAGATGAACATGATAGAGCATTTCTTGGACTATTTTCCTTGTTTGGAGGAGATGAATATCTATATCGAAGAAGATGTTCCTACACCGCTTAAGTACGACCGTCAATTTGCCGAACGTGTCTTGGAGATGATAGAAGAGTTCGACTACTCGTACAAATGCAATGTCCAGCTCCTTGATGAGTGAAGTGGAGTGCACAATGAAGAGACTCTGAGATCACCAACGGTAGATATGCTCCACCAAGTTTACTCAAATCTCTTGTGCTTCTACTGATTCTAGTCTATTCTTGGAGTTTATTAGTTGTAAATAGTTTTGAGGTTGTTGTAGTTAATATACTTCATTTTGTTTCGTGCAGAGAGGATGGGATCTTGCAGCACACTGCTAGCTCTAGGGACGTTTATTTAGTTTTTCCTTATGCTTATTTAGTTTAATGTCGACAGAAACTGCGTGATGTGTTTTAAAACTTGGTTTTGTCTGCATTTTGGTTCGACCAAGACGTTTAATGGTTTGATTTGCTCGGTTCAAGATTTCATAATCGGATTATAAAATGAAATAAAAAACATTCGGAATATACGTGTGTACGCGTGCCATTAGCATATTTTCGTTTATTATATGGTTTTGTTTTTTTTTAAGTATTCTTAAGAACAATAATTAAAGGTGTTTACTTGCGCCCGTTACAACATGCGTGATTGACGTTTTTGATGGACGGTGTGTATAACAAAGCACACACGTTAAAACCAACCCAACATTTCTTATGCGACCATCATTTCACTTGCGAAATACCCAAAACACCCTCAGCTTCCGCGTTACTTTATTAAATTTCACAAATTACATAATCCCTTCGAACGCGTTACTTATATTAAAAATTAAAAGAATTAATAGAATGTCTTAATTCTCTCCACCTTGTCCGAAAACCTCAAACTCAAAAAAGAATACCAAAAGGTTATTAAAAAAACGGCTTTTTTTCTCCCGCCGGCGTTTTGACAGTCGTCGTCACTGTTACCGTCTTGAAACAATACTACTTCAATTAAAAAGTTCAAAGAGCAGAGAGATCTTTGTATCTTCTTTCATTCTCATCTCTTCTTCTCCTTTCTCCAATTATTTTACACAAATAATATTTTAATTTATGTAAGATCTCCCCGAATAAAAAAATGAGGCAATGGTTGCCATCATAACGTGTATCAGTAGTAGTGCCGATGTATTTGGTCTCACGACCCCTTCCTCTTCTTCTCCTCCTCCTTCCGTAACCAATTTGCGCAACACGACCACATGTGACTTCGTCTGTCAGAAAAAAATCTCTTTAATTAAAAAGCGTTTTACTTCTTCCAAACATCTGCGGAAGATCTGAAGCTCAACTTTCCTCTGTTACGGTCTCTCAGGTAACAACATAACATCGTCCACGGTTCATTGTAATGTCAAAAGTTTGAAATTTAAGCTTAGTGATGTTATAGATTTTTCCCTCTTTAGCTGCTTCAGATTTAAAGATTCTCTTCCTTTTTTTGTTGGGGGTAAAAAGACAATGATCATTGTCTTTTTCGTTGTATTTATTATATAATTTATGATAAGATCTTCTTCTTGTCTAGATCTATTGATGATCTTTATCTGATCTATGACAATGACTTGATGATTTGTCCTTTTAATCTCTCTCAGGGATCTGCCGGCTACAAAAGTCCGGTGGATATTTAATATAATCACTAGACGACGATCATGGCGTCTAATAACCATTTCACCAACAGTCGATCCAACCTCTCAACAAACTCCGACGCCGCCGAAGCCGCAAGAAACCACCAGCAGCCGCCCGGCGTGACATTCGCTCGGAGAACTTCCTCCGGACGCTACGTCAACTACTCGAGAGATGATCTCGACAGCGAACTCGGAAGCGTCGATTTCACAAACTACACGGTCCACATCCCACCGACTCCAGACAACCAGCCCATGGACCCTTCCATCTCCCAAAAGGTCGAGGAGCAGTACGTGTCAAGCTCCTTGTTCACGGGAGGTTTCAACAGCTTGACGCGCGCTCATCTCATGGACAAAGTGATCGACTCCGAGACGAATCATCCGCAGATGGCGGGGGCTAAAGGGTCCTCTTGCGCTATCCCTGGTTGTGATGTGAAGGTGATGAGTGACGAGAGGGGCCAAGATCTTTTGCCTTGTGAGTGTGATTTCAAGATTTGTAGAGATTGCTTTGTGGACGCTGTGAAGACAGGAGGTGGGATCTGTCCCGGGTGTAAGGAGCCTTACAGGAACACGGATCTAACAGACTTGGCTGAGAACAATAACAAGGGGCAGCAGCAAAGGCCTATGCTTCCTCCACCTTCTTCTGGTGGTGGGTCCAAGATGGAGAGGAGACTGTCGTTGATGAAGTCAACTAAGTCCGGTTTGATGAGGAGTCAAACCGGGGATTTTGATCATAACCGGTGGTTGTTTGAGACGAGTGGGACTTATGGTTACGGTAATGCTTTTTGGACAAAGGATGGGAACTTAGGTAGTGAGAAGGATGGTCACGGTATGGGGCCGCAGGATCTGATGAGCAGACCGTGGAGACCGCTTACTCGGAAGCTCCAGATTCCTGCAGCTGTTATTAGTCCTTACAGGTGAAAAAATGTTTGTTATTATGTATCCAATATATCATTATATGGCGCTTAGGCGTCCGCTTAGTCGGCAAATCGGACCTAAACAAAGAAACTTTTGTAGAAGGATTTAAAAAAAAAAAAACCGGTTAAGGTGTTAAAAAAAACGGTCTAAGCCTCCGCCTAATCAATAATTCCATATAAGGATTTCTTGAACATTTTAAACTTTCATTGATACATTTTATTTTTCTTGTGCAGGCTTTTGATATTTATAAGGATTGTCGTTCTTGCATTGTTCTTGATGTGGAGGATTAAGCACCAGAACCAAGATGCAATATGGCTATGGGGGATGTCTGTGGTTTGTGAGCTTTGGTTCGCCTTCTCTTGGCTTCTTGATCAGCTTCCTAAGTTGTGTCCAATCAACCGAGCTACTGATCTCAATGTTCTCAAAGAGAAATTCGAAACTCCCACACCGAGCAACCCGACAGGGAAGTCTGATCTCCCTGGACTAGACATGTTTGTATCAACAGCAGATCCGGAGAAAGAGCCTCCTCTCGTCACTTCCAACACCATTTTATCCATCCTAGCTGCCGACTACCCTGTGGAAAAGCTTGCCTGCTATGTCTCAGACGACGGAGGAGCGCTTCTGACGTTTGAAGCCATGGCTGAAGCAGCTAGTTTCGCAAACATATGGGTTCCTTTCTGTCGTAAACACAACATCGAGCCGAGGAATCCTGATTCGTATTTTAGTCTGAAGAGAGATCCTTACAAGAACAAGGTGAAGGCTGATTTCGTGAAGGATAGGAGGAGGGTGAAGCGTGAGTATGATGAGTTTAAGGTTAGGATCAACGGCTTGCCTGACTCTATCAGGCGACGTTCTGATGCTTATCACGCGAGGGAAGAGATTAAGGCCATGAAGGAGCAGAGACAGAACAGAGAGGATGAGATTGTGGAGCCGGTTAAGATTCCTAAAGCTACTTGGATGGCTGATGGTACTCATTGGCCTGGAACTTGGATAAACTCTGCTCCTGATCATTCCCGAAGTGACCATGCTGGTATCATTCAGGTACAACATTTCAGTCCAGTTCAGTTATTTCATGTTTCTTTGGTTTGGAACAGTATTTTGAAACCGAAACGACCCTATGGTTGGACAAGGTTCGGCCATGAACCAGTCACATAGATTATTCAAATGAATAAAAACCATTAAAACTATCAAAAATCCATAAACCAACCATATAAAAAATTAGTTTATATTTATAATGTTTTATATTTAATATTTACTTATATTTTAATTATCTATCATATTTACTAACATTATTTTAATTATGTATCATTTTGAACCGTGACCGAAATAGTTATTCGGTTCATCTTCCGATCCAGTTTTAAAAACATTGGTTTGAAACATTCAGTTCACTCATAACTGAATTGGAACCGGAGTTTGGTTCCATTCAACAAGAATTTTGGTTTGTTTCAGTTCAGTTTATATGTTATTTCTAAGATTAATGATTTTTTTCTTCAAATGTTTGATAAATGTAGGTGATGTTGAAGCCTCCTAGTGATGAGTCACTACATGGAGACTCTGAAGGGTTCTTAGATCTTACAGATGTCGACATTCGTCTTCCTCTTCTGGTCTATGTCTCGCGTGAGAAACGACCAGGTTATGACCACAACAAGAAAGCAGGAGCCATGAATGCATTGGTCCGAGCATCGGCAATCATGTCCAACGGTCCATTCATACTAAATCTCGACTGTGATCATTACATATACAACTCTCAAGCTTTGAGAGAAGGAATGTGTTTCATGATGGACCGTGGCGGTGACCGGCTTTGCTACGTTCAGTTCCCGCAGCGGTTCGAAGGCATTGACCCATCGGATCGGTACGCTAACCACAACACTGTCTTCTTCGATGTCAACATGAGGGCTCTCGACGGTTTGATGGGTCCGGTTTACGTTGGAACGGGTTGTCTCTTTAGAAGAATCGCCTTGTATGGATTCGACCCGCCGCGGTCTAAAGAACACAGTCCTGGATTCTGTAGCTGTTGCTTCCGTCGCAAGAAAAAGAAGAGCCGTGTCGCTGAAGAAAACAGATCATTGAGAATGAGTGGTGGTGGTGGTGACTCGGATGATGATGAAGAGATGAGTCTTTCTTTGGTTCCTAAAAAGTTCGGAAACTCAACGTTCCTTATAGATTCGATCCCTGTAGCAGAGTTCCAAGGCCGTCCGCTCGCCGACCACCCGGCCGTGCAGAACGGACGGCCTCCTGGAGCTCTCACCATCCCTCGGGAGCTTCTCGATGCGTCAACGGTTGCAGAAGCCATAGCTGTTATCTCTTGTTGGTACGAAGATAAAACCGAGTGGGGGTCGAGGATCGGTTGGATCTACGGTTCTGTCACTGAAGACGTTGTCACCGGTTATAGAATGCATAACCGTGGCTGGAAGTCAGTTTACTGCGTGACGAAAAGGGATGCATTCCGCGGCACGGCTCCTATAAACTTGACGGATAGGCTTCACCAGGTTCTCCGCTGGGCTACTGGCTCGGTGGAGATCTTCTTCTCGAGAAACAACGCCTTCCTCGCTTCCCCGAAGATGAAGATCCTCCAGAGAATCGCTTACCTTAACGTTGGAATCTATCCTTTCACTTCGATCTTCCTCATCGTCTACTGCTTCCTCCCTGCGCTCTCGCTCTTCTCGGGACAGTTCATAGTCCAAACGCTTAACGTCACGTTCCTCATCTATCTTCTTATCATCTCCATCACATTGTGTTTACTAGCTCTCCTCGAGATCAAATGGTCAGGAATCTCGTTGGAAGAATGGTGGAGAAACGAGCAGTTCTGGCTCATTGGAGGAACAAGCGCTCATTTAGCTGCGGTTATCCAAGGACTGCTCAAAGTGGTGGCTGGAATCGAAATCTCTTTCACGTTGACGTCTAAATCAGGAGGAGACGACGTGGACGACGAGTTTGCGGATCTTTACGTAGTGAAATGGACGTCTCTGATGATCCCACCGATCACGATCATGATGGTGAATCTAATCGCTATCGCGGTCGGGTTTAGCAGGACGATATATAGTGTGATTCCTCAGTGGAGTAAGTTGATAGGAGGAGTGTTTTTCAGCTTCTGGGTGTTGGCTCATCTTTATCCTTTTGCTAAAGGGCTTATGGGGAGAAGAGGAAAGACTCCGACCATTGTTTATGTTTGGTCGGGACTTGTTGCTATCACTATTTCGCTGCTTTGGGTTGCTGTTAACCCACCTGCTGGTTCTACTCAAATTGGAGGATCGTTCACGTTTCCGTGATGAATAGGTTTGGTTTTCTCAAACTCTCTTTGTTTTGAAATATGTATTTGTTGAAATCTCTTTGTAAGAGTCTTTCTTATGTTCAAATGATGCAGAGTCTTACAAGAAGGAGATTGGTCAAGGTCCTCAAGGACATAAAGTATAGTTGTCACGTAAAGCAAGTCAAAAACTAAGAACTTGTCTCATTGTCTATTTTCTTTTTTCTTGCTGGAAAAGGACATTTTTTAATTTGTCTTTTCAAATTTTTGTAATATTTGATTTGTTGGTGGAATCGTTTACGTTGCTACTGGAATATTATATGAAATGAAATGAAATTCATCATATGATTGTTTCTTGATTTTTAATCTCATATACCCCTAATCCAATACACCCTAATCTCTTATACCCCTTAACCCCTAATATCCCTAATCCAATATACCACTAATCCAATACACCGTAATCTCTTGTACCCCTTAACCACCCTAATACCCCTGTTAATATAATAGAACTAATAATTAAAAGTATTTTTTGAACTGAAGGATTATATTTGATAATTCAAAGATAATAATTACACATGATTTGTAAAAATTCAGTCAATCGTTTGAGATACTTTTAGCTTATGCTTCCTCAAATTTTATACTAAATTTATATTATGTTGATATTTATTATAATATAATTTAAAACTTATTGAAATACATGATAGTGGTCTTTTATAAAAGCCCAAAGGCAACCATCAAGACAAAATAAACCCAATACATTTTAAATGGGCCGGGTTACCAGGTCAAGTATCCAGAAACCAACCCGTCGTAACCTAAACGGATCGGGTTATCGGTTAACCGCCGAAACCCTACGAAAAACCTTGAGAACCTTCTCCAAGATCGTCTTCTCCAAGCCAATCTCTTCCTACATTACACCAATTCTCAAATCCCGAAATAGCATGGCTCAGAAATGTGCGATTGGTTTGATTACAGCCGTCGCAGCTTCCGTTTCTCTGTCGCAATCGAAAGTCGCCGCTGCAGATGGCCCTTTCACTTTCCCTCCTGCGAATCCCCAGCAGCAGGCTGCTTCTTCTCCGCCGTCGACGGCTGGTGAAGAGTCTTCAGCTCCTCCTCCTCCTCCGAGAGCTAGGAATGATAATCCGAGGACGAGTTCAGGCGGTTTCGATCCGGAGGCGCTGGAGCGTGGAGCTAAGGCATTGAAGGAGATCAACAACTCCTCTTACGCCAAAAATGTATTTTTTTTCTTCTTTCTAAAACAATTGAATTATTATTACCAGATAAGATCTCTTTGTCGGATCTCAGCATTGGTCTCTTTCAGGCTCTCACCGTTGTTGTTGTTGTTGTCGTGTGTGTGTTTTTTTTTTTTAATTTCAGGTGTTTGAGAGTATTAAGCAGCAAGAAGAGACAAAGCAAACTGAGTTTGCAGCCAAGGCGCAAGAGTATAAAGCTATGCAAGCCCAAGCTGAAACCGTAAGATATACTCTCTTTAATAATTATTATCCCATGTTTTAATATTTAGTATGTTTATATGTATTTGTGTTGTGTTACAATTTACAACTATGGCTACTTAATGGGAATGAGTTAGTATAAAGATTATACTTTTATTTTAGTAAAGTTTGAAAAACCCTGCTTCTAACATTATAGCCCTTAGTGATCTCTGTGAACACTTAACACGTTGTCTGCATCATCGGCTTAGATGTTTCTGAACAGCATAGTTGTGTGCCTGACATTTTCAACATTATAGCCCTTAGTGATCACTGTGAACACTTTTGTCTGCATCATTTCAATTTTACAGGAGAGGCAAAAGGTGATATATGATGAACACAAAAAACTTGCTCAGCACCAAGCGCAGACTAAATCGCAGATGGCCCGTTATGAAGATGATTTGGCAAGAAAGAGGATGCAGGCATGTAACTTTAATCACACATTTAGAGCTTCTTTTCTTCATTCTAAAAGGTGTTGTTGTGTTTATATCGTTTTTACAGGCTGAGAATGAGTATCACAGGACAAGAAACCAAGAACTTGTGAAAATGCAAGAAGATTCCGCAATCAGGCAGGAACAAGCTCGACGAGCTACCGAGGAGCAGATCCAGGCGCAGAGGCGACAAACCGAGAGGGAGAAGGCTGAGATTGAACGCGAGACGATCAAGGTCAAAGCTATAGCAGAAGCTGAAGGAAGAGCACACGAAGCAAGGCTCGCTGAAGATGTAAACAGGAGAATGCTTGTTGATCGTGCTAATGCAGAAAGGGAGAAATGGGTTGCTGCCATTAACACTACATTCGACCATATCGGAGGTGCGAGATTTTATTCCATACATGATGTCTCTCTTGTCTAGACAAGAGTTAGTAGACCTTGATGCAATAGTAGACATGAAGTAGTGGTTGAAATAGATATAATCTGTACATTCATTAGCATGTGGAAGTTCTTATTGTTTGAACATTTTACTCTTTCTTCCTAGGTGGGTTGCGTGCAATTCTAACCGATCAGAATAAACTGATTGTTGCTGTTGGGGGTGCAACCGCTCTTGCAGCTGGAATATACACAACGAGGTAAATACTAGATATTTTGTCCGTACATTGAGAAATAATATTTGCCATGTCAGTCATTAGTTATACAATATTGAGAATTTGATCTTAGACGACTGCTTGTTGTAGAGAAGGAGCAAAGGTTATATGGAGCTATGTTGACAGAATACTAGGACAACCATCCTTGATCCGAGAATCCTCAAGGGGCAAGTACCCTTGGTCTGGTTCGGTTTCTCGTGTAATGTCCACATTGCGTGGAAAGGGGTCAGCTGCCAGTAATGGAAAAGGGTTTGGTGATGTTATTCTGCATCCTTCCCTGCAGAAGAGAATCGAACACTTAGCTAATGCCACCGCCAACACAAAATCACACCAAGCTCCTTTCAGAAACATGCTTTTCTATGGTCCTCCAGGAACAGGCAAAACAATGGCCGCCAGGGAGCTTGCTCGTAAATCTGTATGTATTCTATTTATGTTTCTTTTGATTTATTGCAAAAATTGGTATAAAAGATAGCTAAATGGATATATAATACATGTAGGGTTTGGATTATGCATTGATGACTGGTGGAGATGTTGCTCCTCTTGGATCTCAGGCCGTTACAAAGATTCACCAGCTGTTTGATTGGGGGAAGAAGTCTAAGAGAGGCTTATTACTCTTCATTGATGAAGCCGATGCATTTTTGTGCGAGTAAGTGTTGTTGCTCATATCATATTACATGCGATGTTCATTGTTTTGATATCACAATTTAACAGGAGGAACAAAACATACATGAGTGAAGCTCAAAGAAGTGCACTAAACGCTCTTCTCTTCCGCACGGGTGATCAGTCCAAAGACATTGTCTTAGCACTCGCCACGAACCGACCTGGTGACTTAGACTCAGCCGTGGCTGACCGTGTGGACGAGGTTCTTGAGTTTCCCTTACCAGGAGAAGAAGAGCGGTTCAAGCTTCTAAGCTTGTATCTTGAAAAGTACATAGCTCAGGCTGGTCCAAGAAAGCCGGGTTTGTTCGACCGTCTCTTCAAGAAAGAGCAGCAGAAGATCGAGATAAAGGGCGTCACCGAAGAGCTCTTAAAGGAAGCTGCTGCGAAAACTGAAGGGTTTTCAGGGAGAGAGATTGCGAAGCTGATGGCGAGTGTTCAGGCAGCTGTTTATGGTAGTGAAGACTGTGTGTTGGACTCTGTGCTGTTCAGAGAGGTTGTGGATTACAAAGTTGCAGAGCATCAGCAGAGAAGAAAATTGGCTGGAACCGATTCCAAATGAGATTTTGATGTGTAAGTTAATCAAGTTGGTCTCACCTTCACACTTTTTAAAAGAAGCAAAACGAAAAGAGATTTCAACACTATTGTTACTCCTTTTTGGTCAAGGAGAGAGGTCTTGTTGTACCCTTGTGTTACAGTTTAAGTTAATTTGCTTTTAGCATAGCTTATATTATTGTACTAATAAAAATCGAGATTTTGTCGACACTAATATTTTTTTTTCCAAGAGGAAACAAGCTCGACACTGGTTATATAGCAAATTGTCGGTGACATGTAAAAGACAGTGAGGTCAGACATAATCAAAGATTGATCGAATCCTTTATTACATATGAATATCTGAAGATGTCCGAGCATCACACAAACTTGACAATGCAATAAAAAGGAGAAGAAATAGAGACTGGGGATTTTTCTTGATTTTCAGAATGTTGCTCTTAGTGATGATGATCTTGAACATAGCGAAGGCCACAGTACTTGCAGACGGCAGGCTCGTGTAGGTCGAGGCAAATGAACTCAATTGGATGACCGAGTGCTGGATTGGTGTCTGCAATGTTATATCAAAGTCCATAATTAAATCAACTTCCAGTTTGGTATAATCACAAAATCAAAATAACTTTAGGCCAGTGATGAGAAGAGGAAACAAACCTCCTTCGCAAGCAGCAGTCCTTCCTTTGACTTTGATAGGTGGGACCTCATTGATCAGTTCCATTGGTGACTTCTTGCTTAAATCCTGTTACAGATTAACTTCTTTAGCCACGTTATTGCAAAACCACCAAGGAAGTGATCAAGTAACAAACTTCATAATTTACCAGAAAAGAACCAATACAGAACTGTTAACTAACAAAGAGAAGTGACACACAGCTAAAGGAGAGAACTCAAACTAAACTATTGACTAACAAACACAGAGCTAAGCTGTAAACTAACATGGGTAAAAAAATTCAAGATCACAGGATTCATCAGTATTCAGTAGGCTATTATTAAGCTAATGGTTGTGATGATTGGTTATGCCATGCAATGCAATCATTGAATTTTCACTTATTACACTCGGGATCAGATTGCAATAGCAAATACATATTATAAGCTGATGCCCACAACAATAAGCCATCAAAGATAGTAAGCACACCATGAAGATGAACAAAGAAGCATGAGAACATTTATCTTCTTCATACTAAACCTATCTAAATTGCCTACTCTTATTCTCTGCCCTCAGCCCTATTGGCTAATTTATTTATTGGTCTATTAAAAGGCACAAAAGAAGAACTTGCACATTGTATTTTTAATTCCCTCAAGAACATATTCTCAATATTCAAAAAAAAAATTAAAAATCATCTGAGCAGATTCAACGAAGATGTTATGCCTCAGTGAATTCTCAAACTCACTAATGACAATTAGCGAAAAATGATAGCTACCCTGTGATATCTACAATCCAATTACAATCCAGTACACACAGTTCCACGAATCCAGAAACCTTGAAGCAAAAACGAATCGACTACTCTATGTGATGAGCAAATCGCGATCTAATCTTCATCGGTGATATCAACGATTCAGACAAATGAGGCGGTTAGGGAGAGAAAGGAAGATGTACGTACCTGCATCCATTTTTTGGTGTGGTTTCCGACTAGATCGTCTGTTGGCTCGCCGAGCTGGGTGGTAGCCGGTGCACTCAAGTGCCTCCTCGTCGATGGAAGAATCTGCGATCGGATTAGGGCTTTCACGAGCTTCGACGCCATCTTTTTTTCTCGCTTCTCTACCAAAAAAAAGAAAATCAGAGGAAGAAGTCTCCTTGCAAAGGGAGAGAGAGAGAGAGAGAGAGAGATTCGTTTCAAAGCGGAACCAGCAACAACGAATTGGGCTTTAGTTATACACTATGGCCCATAAATTTTATAAAGGCCCATTTACATTTATTTAAGTCCAGATATTGTATATCTTTCAGTGAACTTGGTTATATAAGAGTTCTGGTTTAGCCGGTTTTCTTTGGTAACCAATTTTTGTTTGATTTTCTATCAAATGTTCTCAATGTCAAAGGAAATATTTAAGAGTTGGTTTATTTTCAATTTCATATCTCATATCTTACTAAAGAAAAATATTGTTGTTTATATGGACAATCACAACAAAAATACACAAAAAGAATAAGGTGCAACAGAACAAAAAATAGATGGGTGGCTTTTTGCATTATAGATAACATATTAAGAACATATTTAAATTTTAAAAGTTGGTCAACAACGCACCAAAACGTTTACCGCGCGAGGCTGCACTCACCAATTCCGCGGTAAAATGGCTACGCCCACTTGAGTTTGCTGCGTTTGCCATTCAGAGCCTCAAGAAATGAAGCATCATCAGTGAAAACGGAGCTAAGATGAGGAAGACCTTTTTTTAGAGACATTTGGCTTCAATCTCTTCAAGAGTGAGACCCTTTGTCTCAGGTACAATGAAGTATATGAAGAAAAGAGACAGTACACATATCACTCCAAATCCAAAGAACAATACTCCTGCTCCAAACAGCTCCTGCATAAAACAAAAACCTCTAGTTAGCATAAAGGATTGTACCTCAGAAACAATCTTTGAGTTGGTTAGCTAGGAGCTAAATGGGGGAACCTCTAGTGAAAAATGTTATTTCAAAGTTACAACTACGTTGTACTGCAAGAATATATATACTGAGGAGTTTCTTGGTTCTGGAATGTTTACCTTTAAAGGTGAGAAAGCGAATGTGACAAGTGCGTTTGTGCCGAAATTCACAAGGACTGCTATGCTGATTCCTCTACCTCTTAATTTTAAAGGAAATATCTCTGAAATCATCAACCAACCAATAGGCCCAAAGGATAGCTGTGCAAGAGTGAGAACAAATCTTATGAGATCACAATTTTTTTTAAGAATATAAAGTTATCAACAACTTAAACGTTGCTAGAAATGGAACTTTGATCAGAAAAAATTGTGAAAAAGTTTAACCTGATAGCAGCCTACATATAGTAGCAATGCAACAACCGCAACAGCTGGTACAGTATTATAAAAGATGTAGTAGGAGCCCAGGAGGAACAAGGAGATCACCTGTAACACAAACAATTACGTTTCATGTCTCATGTAATAGATACGACAAAGAAAAGAGAGGAAAGAGTGAAGAGGCCAGAGGACAAACCATGCCACTAACACCACCAAAAAGTAAAGGCCTCCTTCCAAGTTTGTCAATCACTATAACAGCAACTCCAGTCATAACCAACTGCAAACAGTAAAGTACCACGTTAAAGTCTTCAAAAGGAAACATATAAAACACCTTTGCTGCAGAAAAACTAGTTCACAAGAATAAACCAGTTTTAACCAGAGAATGTACTACAAAGCATATCAATACCTTCAATAGACCGAGTAGAATTGAGATCCGAGTTGCATCAGTTGCAGCAGAGAAGCCAGCAGTCTAAAACATGTAATGTTAGTGGTACAAATCAATAAGTTATCTTACTTAAAAATAAAAAGAGAACATATAGTATAGAGAATGAAAAGAGAACCTGTAGTATTGATGGTGCATAGTAAAGTACACTTGGTTGCCCAGTGATCTGTAACCATTTGAAAAAAAACATATATTAGCTATCACTCTTTCTCCTAAGGACATTTAATGAATCGACTCCACCAACCTGTTGTAACAAGACTAAACCTCCTGCTATAGTGAGAGCCTTCAAGCACTTTCCTTGAAATATTTCACCAAGCGTAGCTTCTTTACCCTCGCCCACAGAGGAAAGCTCAGCCAAGATCTCGTCCACTTGTTCAACAGCTGAGTCAACAACAACAGACCCTCTAAGGCGGCGAAGGGACCTGATCGCAGCCTGTTGAAGGCTCTCCACGTTCCCTTTCCCCTGGAGAGAGCGCAGTAAAAGCCACCTAGGGGAAGCTGGTAACCAACACATTCCAATCCCCATGATAACTGGCACAGGGATGATCGTTGCGTACATGTAACGCCACCCAGATATAACAGTAACCCAGAGGCTACCGATCCCATAACCTCCCTTCAAAAAAATTGTATGTGTCAGTTTCATTCTGTAACTTCAAAAACTGAGCAATAAATTTTTGATATCTGTAGAGCCTTTGAGAACTTACAACCATACCAATGACGGTTGAGAACTCCTTTAGTGATATCATCCTTCCACGTATCTGACTTGGTGAAGTCTCCGCAATGTACATTGGAGCAGCGTGCATTGTCTACAATACATGGGAACATATCAGTTTCAAAGTTAAAGAAGAATGCTAAGGAGTGTACTCTAAAGCTGCATGGATCTCATAGAAAAAAACATCTTAATCTGAATCAAACAAAGAGCCAATATATATATAAAATTAAACGACTGAATCAAACATTACCAGTCCAATCCCAACGCCATACATAAGGCGTCCAATTATCAGGACAGAGAAGACAGGTGCTAGTGAAGTCACAATGGCTCCAACAAGATACAAGAATGCAGCCAAGATCAGCTCCTTTCTTCTTCCTTGGAAACATTAATTCAATTTCATTCAGATGGAGATGCTGCTATGTCACAAGATAAGTAAATTAGAGTAGAAAGCAAACCTATAGTGTCGGCAATACTAAATGCCACAATGGATCCAATTAAGGCACCGTACAGTGAGCCACTAGTCTGCACAAACGTTTAATAATATTGTAAGCAAAATGTATTTGGACCACAGCTCCTATAAGGAGAGAAACAATAACAAAAATTTAATGCAATAGCCAACATGTGGAAGAACCAAGAAAGGTCAAAACTCACAATGATACCAACATCCACTGGAGACAAGGTGTACCATGAGATCCCACTTAGCGTAGGAGACTGTACAGTTAGGCAAAAAAAAACAGAGTAATTAACAGAACTGTGAACGGCTTAGACAAGTTATTCAAATACATATGCAGTAGAAATTCAAGAGTACACAGTCATTTTAGGCCAAGGTTAAGGCATTACCTTAATAGAAATAATAGCACAAGAAGTAGCACCAATCTCGTAACCAAAAAGCAAAGCTCCAAGAGCTGGAAAGAGAAACCTGTGCAATAAATGTTTACTTAGTATGCTTTCAGACATAGATCATGTGCAAACCAAACACTTGCTTTTTTAGCAGAAACATTGGCAATAATCTGTGAATAGCAACCACAATCTTTCAGGGACCACTGTATTAATGACTACCTAACATTAACAAAGGAAAAGGACAAAAAAGAACTCACGGAGGAATGGCTGCAAGAACAGAGTAGTCTTCTGGGCTGTGGTGATTCTCCTTAATCAGAGGCTCTTTGACCGAGCTAATCCCACCTGAAGATGAATCACCAACCTAGACAAGAACACCAGTTTCAGATACATGATTTAATAATATTCATTTTTATTCAAAATCAATAAGGCTAAGGTCTAATCTCATGCTTACAAATTTACATCCCAGTTAAGCCAAGTTGCACTTATTACATGGAGATTCAAACTAATTTTCAAAACTCAAAGAAGAAAAATCTAGTATAATTTTTTTTGTCGGTGAACGGAGAAAACTAGAGAGAATATCAAACGAAGATGTGTGAAAGAGAAGTTTGAGACCTGTCCAAGAGAAGCGATCGATTGCTTCTCGGAATCAAACACCATGGCTGCGGCAGGGAGACAGAGATAGAGGAACTCGCTCTCTGGGTTTGTACAGAGGACTTTTGTCTTTTTGAGCTCAACGAGGTTTGTTTTTGCAGAGGTGAGAATTGTGAGGAAGAGAGAAGACGACCATTTGTGCCAGTGTTATAATAACTGTCAACGGACATTTCAAATTAGGAGGAGGATCACTGTTTACTCTCACCCGATTAGTTTCCTTTAATACATTGTTTTCTGTGGTCAGAATCTAATTGTTTTTTTTTTGTCTTATGTCTTAACCAGATTAATTTTTTTTACAAAACATATTTTATGTGCTATTCAATTTTTTTTTTGTAAAGCCGACAATTAGAATATCCCGTTTTCAAAAAAAATATCTACCTTCGTTTTAATATCTTGGTGCAAGATATTTTTCTTCGTTTTCAGCCATAAATTCTAATTTGGGGTTTTTTATCATATGGAGCATATTCTCATGTTTGTACCACTAGGGCCATTGTAATTTACTTATGTCTGCATAATTTATTTCTGTAATTTACGTTGATTAATATACAAATCTTTAACTAATCTACAAGGTTGTAAATTATAATTGACAAAATTGTTTTTCAAAATAATATTTTATTTAGTCCTCTACACTCCTCTCTAGAGGTGATGAAGTAAAGCTTAAGCAAGCAAATATTAGATGAAACAGCATAACAACAATTATACAATTCACATAAATACCAATTGTTCAGCTTTAGATCCAAAAAAGTTTGCTTTTATTCAAGAGACAGAAACAGAACAACAAATCTATTCAAGAGACAGAAACAGGACAACAAATCACTCAGAGAGATTCTCAGAGCGCATCAACCAGAGCTCTCACGTTCTTACTTGGTCTTGGTGGGAACCCAAGGTTGGTAACGAGTCCAGTTCTTTTGCCCCGGGTTCAAGGTATGTCCTTTAGAATGGTAAATGTATGCATCACCTTCTCCTGAGAAGTTCTCTCTATGCTCAATCCCATACCTCTTCGGTTTCTGACTCAACAGCTTCAAACAGAAAGAAAGAGAGACATTGTTTGTTTTCAAGTTAGTAAGCAACTTATTTACTACCCGAGATAGCGGATTTGGAATTGGCTTTATTCATACCTCATCTCCAGTGTGATCAGTGATGAAATGAAGCCATCCGTGCCATTCCGCTGGTACTTGAGATGCGTTGTAACGATCCTTGGATGCGTACTCTACCCATCTGTGTCTACCTGTTAGTGAAGTGACTCAATGTAAAATCAAATTGGCTAAACACTCTTTATATACACATTCATAGTTTCACCACAATGTCTTCAACAGATAAAAGATCATTTAAGGGAGAAGTTGAGCACGTATATCCTCAAAACTATCACATAGACTGGATTTGATTTTACTTCGATAACAACTTAGGCATTTCTAAACAAGGCTATACAAATCTCTGGTGGATTAGGTTAAAAGGCTCAACTAATCTTACTCCGAATTTACTGAGACATCAGATTATGCTGTGATCTAGCAAATAACGGAAGCTATTTGGATAAAAAGGTTCCATGGTTAAACCAAATGCTACAATTCAAAAGTAGACAAGACATCTGAAGTCAACTATATAAAGTTTATTGGAAGAGAGATATCAGGTATCATGAATCCTATAGTGGCATCAGTATTTAGCAAAAGCATGGTTTTATATTTAGCAAAAGCATGGTTTTAAACAGGCAACAACGCATCAAGTTATTAGAAAAAAAAAAGTTATTAGAAAGAAATGCGTACCGTATTGAGTATCACCGAGCTTCTGGTAGTATTTGTTACCGAACTTGTCCACACCAACAAGAGTTGCTCCAATGTTGTGTATTTTAGTTTGCCTTGAATGATCAAACAAGAGACACCAAAACTTATACTGATCAGAAACTATGACTCAACAGCAAGGCCAAACAAAAAGAAGGTGGAAATAAAACACAATATTCAAGTATATTATGTGATACACTAACAATCGGAATCAGCAAGCGAACAAAAGACGGATGTCATGATGTTAAGCAAAAGCAAAGTAGTATATAATCATAGTTATCAGTAATGGCAGAACCAATGACACTACTAAGCAAATACTTGAATCCAATGATGTTATATTTTGCAAAATCTAACATTCATATGCACAACATCCCTGTATTAAAAATCTAAAAAACGTTAATTCAAGCTCCATATATTCAAAGCATGCATAAAAGAAATGATCTTTAAGCAAGGTTGATGTTAATGCGGCCAAATTCACCAATTATGTAGAGAGCCTATTAGAAAAACATATTCAACTTAAACTAAACTACACTACCTTTCAACTCTATTGTGATTCTTGAACAATCAATTGAATAATATTTTTAAAATAATCTCTAAAGATGGGAAACAGTAAATATAAGAGATAGATGCTTACAAGAGGTTCCCATCTGGTAGGCATCTCCTGTAATCAGGTAAACAAAAAATTGAAATGAACCAATTAGAACATGATAGATTGTATTAAGAACCCAATTGCTAGGTTTTACAGGATTCAATCAAATCCAGGAGATCGCAAAATGAAATAAGCTGAGAAAGAGGAAGAAGAGCTTACAGGAAGCCTTCTTCACGGATCATCCTGAGAAAGCCACCGAGACCTTTCTCTCTAATCGTCTCCAACGCACTCTTCGCCACCGTCAATGCCATCGCTGTTCCTCTTCACCTCTCTCGCTCGGAGTCTAGCCTGGATTCGATTTCGACGTCGAAACAACAACCGACAGATACAATGAAAAAAAAAAAACACATTTCCTAAAAACGCACGGTTTTGATTTGTTGGGTTTTGTGCTTTACATGGTTCGCCTAGATGGGCTCGCGATGGGCCAAATTTTGATGCTTTGGTAAAAAATAATAGTAAACTTAAACATAATTAATCACCAATATTAACATAATTCACCAATGAATCATTTTTCATGTGCATAACAAAATTGTAGAAGTACCATATCATAATGGTTAAGGTTTAAAGACTTTTATACCCAGGTCTGGAATTCGAATCGGATTGCACATTATATATGAGGTATAAGGTTCAATTCCGGGCAAAAGTGATTTATTAGACAATTATGGAGAATACGGAAAAAACTTACAAGTGATATTCATCATGATGCAAATAAATCCGGTCAGACGTGGATTTTCATAAGACGTCTCAAGTGACACAATTAAGTGTAGATCTTCATAAAGCATATAGTATTGTCGGTTGTCGAATCGTCTATTTAATATTTCTCATAATTGTAATATCATAATAAATTAGCGTTAAAAATAAACTTTATAACATGTCTTATCTTTTTCACGTACATATAGATTGTGGTTGGGACATTTGGAGTAAATAAGAGGAAATAAATAAAAATGGAAAAGAAAGTAGAATAAATATTTATCATAGTTTAGTTATCGTTGTAAAAAAAAATAGAGTAAATATATATTGCTGTTCGAAGTAGAATAAATTTGTTTTGTGTATTAGAACATCTTCATCAATAGTATGAGGGCCGAGGTTTTAAAAAGTTATTAATTGCTAATCTAACAATAATAAAAGAGGAATAAGATCAACATGTAAGCTGTCCACATAAGCATAAAAAATCAACCTATCACAAAGCTTTAAGTTGCCACATCAGCTCGACCTGTCCTACTTCTTCGTTGCGAACAAGTTGATGATTGAAACTAATCGTCTCTTCATCTTTCTTTTCATTTCAATGCATCATTTAATTATAGTCTGTTTGTCTCCCTCTCCACTTCAAATCCCTAAATCCCCAAGCATCACCCTATCTATTGTATTCCCGTCTCTCTCTGTCAACGGCTCCACATTCTGGAAATCAAAACCCACCGCATCCATGGCTAACAACAAGGCAAAATCAACTGTTTTTCAGAAAAAAGAATCTATACATACAAAAAGTAAAAATTTTAATAGTATTCTATGTTGTTTATGTATACTTTATATTATTTTCTGTTTGTAGCTTATGACAAAAGCTATGAATCATGAACTGTGACAAGGTGAAGTATTTAGTGGACAGAGGCTGCGTTTTGGGAATCATAGCAAGGATTCTCAACAATGGCGGCCACTCCTTCTCACAGCCTTCTCACGAAGAACTATCACTGTCGTTCAAAACCACCAGCTCCCTGAACCTTTGTTCATTCATCTTCTGGAGAAAAGATCCCGAGTAGCTACGAAAGCTTCTCTCTCTAGAACCAACGAGGCATTTTTATCCGCCGTCATCTCCAGGCTCGAGCGTGAACAGCAAGGATTAACCGACGGCAGTGGAGAACAGTGGCATACGGCGGAGGATTTCCGCCGGCGCGATAAGAAAACCGAGGAAGAGAGGAGGCTTAGAGACACGTGGCGTAAGATCCAAGGAGAAGACGATTGGGCCGGGTTAACGGACCCGATGGACCCGGTTCTCAGATCGGAGATGATCCGGCGAAATGGCTCAGGCCTGTTACGACGCCTTCGACTTCGATCCTTCCTCGACGGCAACCCACGTCGAGTGTAATCTTCACTTTGGTCACACATTGGGTCTGTTGATTTTTGAAAGTATTTGACCTTACATTAGTTCTGTGTTTTGATTTAGGTTGGCCTCTAAAGGTATAATGTCTCCATTTAGATCCGACGTGGGTTGCTGGTTCGATGAGGCTCTGAGAACTCAAGCAGTGCTATTGGAGGCAGGCTTTCTGAATATCTTTGGTCAGTGTCAAGTTTCTTGATCTCTTATGGATGCAGTTTTTATACTTTTTTGCTATGTACAGAGAAATGAGTTCTTATAAGCATTGTTCTATTGGATCAACACTCACACCTGATGCAAAATGATATTTTTTGTAAACATCAATTTTTTACTGCACGTCCAAGGTATAATACAATCTCGCAAGATCCATATATGCATGTTGGTTAACGTCAAGATTTCTAACTGCAAATTTGTGGAGAATGTTTTTTCGAACATTGGTAGACTAATATTTTATATGGAGAGGAGAAAGCGAGTGCAATTGTTGCTTCATATTATTGCCATTAGTTCAATGCAGCTATATGGAGAGGAGCAGGTGACTGCAATTGCAAGCAAGAAGCTCACCTGAGAAGGCAGTTAGTTCATCACAATGTCAGTAGAAAGTAGAAGCTGACCAGAAGAAAGAAGGTGATGATGAAATCTACCTGCGATCAATAGCCCCATGAGACCAACATCCTTGAGAGGAACACTCTGCACTCTCTCGCTTCAAAGCTAACAACAAATCTCTAAGGTAATTTCTGAACTAATCTCCTAATCATATATCTTTCTTTTTGTTTGGTCAAAATCTCCTAATCATATATCTATATTCTAACTTAAAGAGTGGAAACAAAAAATAAAGTGGACTAGGGTTTGGTCAATGTGTTAAAAACAGATGCAAGAAGTACATCAGATATGAATCATGCAAGCAGGACAAGAGTCAGGGGAAGTATCACTAAGGCAGATCCATGATGATGATAGATTTTGATAAAAGGTTAGTGGATTTACTTAGTTACGTAACAGCAGATTTTGGTTGTAGTAGTTATGTAACTTTCACATTTACTCTCTTCATATTTAAATGCCTCTTTCGCTTCATTCATCGTCCCTTTAAGTTAGCCTTCAGGCACTTAAATCGCACAGACACAGCTAGGCTTTGTGGTCTCAGTAGCGATTGCGGTTTGCATTTTGTGCTCTCCGCAGGCCAGTCTCCCTTACATCTACGTAGAAAGCCGCATTGGTTCTCAGTGTCTCATGGATCCCATTACACCTTGCACTTGAAAAGGAACAAAAAAAATTCAAGAAATAAGGAAGAAGAGCAGAAGTTGTGTCATGCTGTTTTGGTAAGTTTAATTTTCGGCTGTTGAATGTGACATGGATCTTCTTACTGATGAACTAATGCATTTTATTTTCTTTGTTAGGCTGCTAATCATTTCATGTGTATGGGTGCGAGCAAGGTAATTCTCGCTAATTGTATGTTTTTGTGCTTTGCATCATCCTGGTTATGCATGTGGAACTGGAAATCTTTTTATTCCTTAGTTGGTGCCTTGACCTTTCAGGAGTTGAAAAAAAAACAAAATATTCTACAACTTCAACTGGTGATCTTGGAATTGGGCTTGAACAGCTTCATCTAATGTCAAAAGTTAAGAACATTGATTCTCTGCAGCTATATGGAGAGGAGCAAGCGAGTGTAATTTCAAGCAAACAACTTCACCATAGAACGCGGTTCATCACAATGCCAGTGCGAATAAGAAGTCAGATAAGAAGACTATGTCCTTTTCGGGTCTCAGCTCTGTCTCTTCTTCCATAAGAAGATCAAAGAAAACGCACAAGTCGTTTATCTCCATCGTTTGGACTTGACATAGCGTTTCAGAGAAAGGGAATAGAGGTTTCATAAATCATTATTGTTTTTTTTTATGTTGCGTTAGTTCTCAGTTAGGTCAATTTCTCAAATGGAAAATAAGTTTTTGAAATTAAGATACATATACATGTACGTTTTAAACTTTGTCAAAATATCATAACAAATACATTTCTCTTACCGTAATTGTTAAACAGCAATGTTGTTCATGTTTCGTTTGCGGCTTCGTATTTCCTTTCTTTTTGTATTGTCTAAATTTATTCTTCCAAAAAATCTTGGTTCGTACACTACTTTTTCTCTGTATGTATTTATTTAGCAAATTTTTAATCCATTCATAAGTCTACCACCAAAAAGTAGAAATTATTTACTCTATTATCATCAAGATTATAATTAAAACAAAACAAAAAACATACAGACAATATACAAAAATTAAAATACAGAAAAAATATTTAATCTATTTTCTATTTCAAGAAGATATGTTACTTAAATTTGCCGGTCTAAAAATATGATGGATATAAAAAACCAATTCAATGATTTAAGATTTGAAATCGCTTTTTTAATTTCTTGAACATATACATAATTGATCTATTTTAAAAATAATGAACATTATTATATAATATTATATTTTATATGTTTTTTTATTTGGTGTATGTTTTAAATTATTATCTTTTATTAAACTTAATATTGCACCATGAAACGAATAAATATAGTCTCAGTTCTGAGACTATTATTCAACAATCAACTCCAAAGAAAACTCCCAAACCTATAATAATACTTTGAAATGCATTATCAAACAATTGTTATTCCGATGCATTTACTTATGATGAATTTTTGATAATTTTAAACTATGTTGAAAGTCATATATACAAATAATATTATTAAACTTACAAAATTTAACAGAAAATAACCTAAAATATCTTATTTTGTAGTGATAAGTACTATTATTTTTCCGCTTTACATAATAAAACATATTTTACAAAAAACAAGACTCTGTCTAACAATAAAGAAAAATTGAAATTAAATTCCCCATTTTATATCAATAAACCAAGCACAAAACAATGAAATTATTAAGTTGAACTGGTCAAATAAAAACAAATCTCCCCAGTTTGATGCAATAATTTACATATGAAAAAACATGATTAAATTTAAAATATAAATTACTATGAAAGTATGTGAAAATTATTACTCGCTTCAATATTTGAAAAAAAAAATTTACTAACACCACTATTGATGTTGTTTGCAGCTTCAGAATAGGTCAAAAATAATACAAATCAAATCATTTTGAGGCATTATTAAAATCACAAAAGAGTATACAAGATCATAACTAAATCAAAAAGCAATAAAAAAATCCAAAGTATCTTAATATGCTTTAATGTTGAAGACATTTTTTCGGTTTATTAATTCTAAATTATGTTAAAATATAAAAAAATAAACATCAATAAAATTATTGAAGAAAATTTAGAGACTGACCAACCAAAAACACTTACGCAAATAATAACTTATTAAGTTAATATTGGGAAAATGAGACATGCAAAAAGAAAAAAAAACAATACACTAAATATAAAATAAAACAAAAACTAATTAAAACGTTATATAGTTATACTAATTTAAAATACATAATCCGCGCGTAGCGCGGAAAAAGAATCTAGTTAAAGTAAAAATGATTGATGGGGTTTTAATATCCATCCAATAAAGTATCAAAAGCTTTCTTCTGAGATTTTATTGGAAGAGTATTAAAACTCTATCAATCGCTTTTGGTTTAATTAACAATTAATTTTTTTTTTAACTTTCATTTCGTATTATTGATGGAATGTTCTTATACTTTCTTTTAACACAGTATCTAGAAAAAATATTTTTAGCTGATTGATAAACTTTGAGAGTAAATAAAAGTAATTAATTTTTCTTCTTTATTATTTAATCTAAATGTAAAATCCAGTCAAAATCATATGCATTCACTAGTAAACAGATATAAACAAAACAATACCATTTTTATTAATAAAAATACACAATTTTTTATATCATAAACCATCTTTTTTTTGTCATCTGAAAATATTACTTAAACATCCAAATCACAATTTCATTACAACAGATCCTCCATCATATGCTAAGATAAAAAAGATATCATAAATCATCTATATATAGACAAAAATATCTAAAATAGTTAAATAATCTTTTTGTATATATCCTACACCTCTAGAAAGAGCGTATTGACATGAATATTCAATGTTTATATAATATAATAAACCTTTCCTTATATTTAATTTAATTACATAACCTTTCATTATATTTAAACTAGTCAAAACCCTTCGACGGTCAACGTAAGTACAAGTCCTTCCTTCCTTATTTTTCCTTCTCCCTCCCTGCGTCAATCTCAGGCTTCCTTCATAAACCTCTCTCTCTCTCGATAATATATATATAATAATCTCCCTCTCGCCCTTACGCTCATCGAAACCTCTCGCTCTCTCTCTATAGTCCAATAATACACAATCGCTTCTAATCGACCTCCATTGATTCTCACCTTCCCACCAACCATGGCTGCCGAGAAGTTACGCGACTTGAGTCAGCCTATCGACGTCACCTTGCTCGACGCTACCGTTGAATCCTTCTACGCGACGGGATCGAAGGATGAAGTAAGTCAATTTGCTTATAAGCTCCTAATCGATGAACGAACGAACGAAACGAATCAATTCAATCGCGTCTTGTGTGTTCTTATACTGTTGATTGCGTATTCGATTAGCGTTTGTGTGTTGATTTGTTTTCAGAGAGCTGCGGCGGATAATATTCTTCGGGAATTGAAAGCGAACCCTGACACCTGGCTTCAAGTGGTTCACATTTTGCAAAGCACGAGGAGTACACATACCAAGTACTTTGCTCTTCAGGTGAAGTTTTGGCTTATTCAACTTTTTTTGCTATTGGGGGAAAAAGTTCTGATGGATTGATCTTTCAGGTGCTGGAAGGTGTTATTAAATATAGGTGGAATGCTTTACCTGTTGAACAGCGTGATGGAATGAAGAATTACATCTCTGAAGTCATCGTGCAGGTATAGTATATTTGAGAGGTTGTTAGTTAGAATGAACTTAAATGTTTTTTTTTTGTTATCGTGTAGCTCTCAGGGGATGAAGGATCTTTCAGAGCGGAAAGGCTTTATGTCAACAAGTTAAATGTCATTCTGGTTCAGGTATGTATATATCTTCAGGGTTTCATGCTTTGAGTCTTTGTTGTGTGTTTACTATCTATTTATTTGTGGTGTGTAATACAGATCGTGAAACATGAGTGGCCTGCAAAGTGGAGGAGTTTTATTCCTGATCTAGTTAAAGCTGCCAAAACTAGCGAGACTTTATGTGAGAATTGCATGGCTATTTTGAAGGTAAGTATTGTCTAACTACTTTTGCATTGAGTTCATGATGGACTTTTAAATAATATTCCTTTTTTTTTCTTTAGCTCCTGAGCGAAGAGGTATTTGATTTCTCAAAAGGAGAGATGACTCAGCAGAAGATAAAGGAGATGAAAGAGTCCCTAAACAGGCAAGTTAGACTTTTCTGGAAGTTTACTTTATTACAATTAGAGTAAAATCAAGAGCAAACTATGCTCAAAACTTCAAATATCTTGCCATAATTTCAACTGATGATTGTTCCATATTCTACTGACTTGTTCTGTTTTGTAATGTGCAGCGAGTTTCTACTCATTCACGAGTTATGCCTATATGTTCTCTCAGCTTCCAAAAGACCAGAGCTTATTCGCTCAACGCTCTCTGCATTGCATGCCTATCTTTCTTGGATTCCGCTTGGCTATATATTCGAGTCACCCTTGGTAATATATTTGGAATATAAGTGGACTAAGAGAGGTTAACAAGTCTCACATTATCGATATCCTTATTACTGATCTCATTGTTCGCAGCTGGAGACCCTCCTTAAATTCTTCCCTGAGCCGGCATATAGGAATCTCACCCTTCAATGTCTGTCAGAGGTATGCCTGTTTATAGTCCGGGTGTTATGGGTGTCACTATTTTACTGTCACTGTCTAATGGCTTGTGTTTCTCTGGCAGGTTGCAGCTCTTAATTGTGGGGACTTCTACAATGGGCAATATGTCAAGATGTACGGCATTTTCATGGGACAGTTGCAGGTAATACTGCTTCTTTTTATTGGTTTTGTTCATTGATGATTCAACACTTTCAGTTTTAGTTGGTTATTTACCCTATGTGGTCGTTTATGGTATTTACCTTATTATGTTTACTTTCATGTTACAGTGGCTTACGTTTTTTTTCCATGTCTGCAGGCAATGCTTCCTTTAAATATCAATATCCCAGAGGCATATTCAAATGGAAGTGACGAAGAACAGGCAAGTCTTTTACGAGCATTAGGTTCCTACCATCCCATATCTTAGTGTAAAATTTCGAGATGATGACTGTATATTTGTCTTTACCTCTAGGCTTTTATCCAGAACTTGGCACTGTTCTTCACTTCATTTTTCAAGGTAATTTTCTTTCTTTGTGGAGTAAGATGTGTTATGTGGGTTTTCCTTGAATTTTAGGCTTTATATGTGTGTAAACGAGGGATGAGGGTTTAAATTTATTTTTTCTAGTCCTTTTTCTTTCATATTTTTTATATGCATTTCAAAAATAGTAATATTGCTCGCTGTCCTTTATTTGCAGTCGCATATAAAAGTTCTAGAATCTGCACCCGAGATTATTTCTTTACTACTTGTGGGTCTGGAATATCTCATTAGCATTTCATATGTTGATGACACTGAAGTATTCAAGGTAATGTGCATTATCTTTGTACCTTTGATGTCTATTAATAATACTATAATAAGAATTATCTCATGTTATTTGTCAATGCTTTGGAAATTGATAGTTTTTGCTTGCTTATGAGTGAACAGGTTTGTTTGGACTACTGGAATTCACTAGTTTCGGAGTTATTTACGTTACATCATCATGTCGGCCACCCTGGTCTAACTCCAAGTCTGTTTGGATTGCAAGTATGACTTCTTTAGATTCTTTCACAAGATGAGATTAGGATTGTATATTGCGCTACTTACGTTTTGTCTTGATTTGCCTATTGTCAGATGGCTTGCCTTCCTCGTACGGCTGGTAGCATCAAACCGGAAGTCACAGAGCGACAAAAACTTTATGCTGATCCATTATCAAAACTAAGGGGGCTCATGATTAGTCGTATGGCTAAGCCTGAAGAAGTGATAATTGTTGAAGATGAAAATGGAAATATAGTCCGTGAAACTATGAAGGATAATGATGTTCTTGTCCAATATAAGGTATCTTCTGTTACATAAGATATATACTAGATCCTCAGAGAAGGCCTGGATTTATACATAATTACTAAACTGATTATATCTCTACTTGAATCACACTTATTTAGACTTTATTCTAGGTTTAGTATTTATTATATAGACTCTATTCTAGGTTTCAATCGTACGGTATTCTTATTTCATATCTTACACTGTTGCAGATAATGCGGGAGACATTAATCTATCTCTCGCACCTTGGTCATGATGATACCGAAAGACAGGTACTTGTTATTAGAGATGTCAGGTTGTCCTTATTTTGTGAATTATCTACAGGCTTGGCTGACCCTGTTGTGTTGATATCAACTTTTTGTTGTTCCTGCAAAGATGTTGAGTAAGCTAAGCAAACAGTTAAGCGGGGAGGAATGGGCATGGAACAATCTGAACACTTTATGCTGGGCTATTGGATCTATTTCTGGTTCCATGGATGTTGACCAAGTAAGTTCTCAGCTCTCATTGTCGTCTACTTGCATCTTCAACTAACAACAATTGAGAATTTTGTTTGTAATGCAGTAACAAATACATTTTTGAATCTAGCTATTTGGTAGCATCTTTCTAATGTTTCTAGTGCTCTCATTGTCGTGTCTTTATTTCAGGAAAACAGATTTCTGGTGATGGTTATTCGTGATTTGTTAAGTTTATGTGAAATCATCAAGGGAAAAGACAATAAAGCTGTTATTGCAAGCAACATCATGTGAGTTTGTTTGTACATTATAAATGCTAATATGGAAACCTGCTTGATACTTACGTAGTGTTAGATTTTTACTATAAATGGATCACATGTTCCTTGGTAGCATGACATTATCCTAAAACTTGAACTTGTTCCATGCATGATTCGTTTGAGTATTTGATCTTTGTCTTCTTGTTCTTTCGTTTCAGGTATGTTGTTGGACAGTACTCGAGGTTCTTAAGGGCTCACTGGAAGTTTCTGAAAACAGTTGTTCATAAGTTGTTTGAATTCATGCATGAGACACATCCTGGTGTTCAGGTAATTCTTCTCGTTTTAAAGTTGAAGACTTTAGAATTCGTGCTGAAGTTACAGTTTCTTGGCTGAATCTTTCATAATGAAGTATGACCGATTGGGAAATTTGATTTCATTATCCATGTACCAACAATTATTACATCTCAGTATTTATAGAAGTTATTGTTACTTTCTATGCGGTCTGGTTTATCAAAAATCTGCTCAAGCTAATATCCTACATTTTCCTTTCAGGACATGGCGTGTGATACATTCTTGAAAATTGTTCAAAAATGCAAGCGCAAATTCGTTATTCTTCAGGTATGTACTAGTTCGTTTAATGCACATTTTAATCCTTTACTTTATCATCTAAAATGAGGTCATCTTTGTTTTTTTTAGGTTGGAGAGAAGGAGCCATTTGTATCTGAACTTTTGTCAGGACTTGTTACTATTGTTGGAGATCTTGAACCTCATCAGATTCACACCTTTTATGAATCTGTACGTGTTTTTAATCGTGTCTGGTTTATGGAGATGGAAAGCTATTACTTGCTTGATCTCACTCTCTGTCTCTCTTTAGGTTGGTAGTATGATCCAGGCAGAAACAGATCCTCAGAAGAGGAGTGAATATATCCAGAGGTTGATGGATCTCCCTAATCAGGTTTGTTATTAAGCAAAAACGTACTGTTCAGCTTCTGTTTTCCAGAGTCGCTAAACGTTTTCTTTTTCCTCTACAATGTAGAAATGGACAGAAATTATAGGACAAGCACGTCAGAATGCAGATATCCTCAAAGACCCAGATATGATACGTACTGTACTTAATATCCTCCAGGTCTGATCTCGTATTACGTTGGTATACACTTTTTATTCATCTTCTAGAGCTAGTTGGACCGTTTTTTTACTTATATTTGTATGCAGACAAATACGAGAGTTGCAACTTCACTAGGAACACATTTCTTATCTCAAATCTCGTTGATCTTCTTGGATATGCTGAATGTTTATAGGTGATTTTCTTATACTTCACAAATGTTTACATACTTTTTATCTCCTTTATTTAGTAAGCATTGACTTTATTCTTCCTCTTCTGCACCAGAATGTACAGTGAACTCGTGTCGAGCAACATTGCTGAGGGTGGCCCGTATGCTTCGAGGACATCTGTTGTTAAACTTCTAAGGTAGGATGGCTTTCTATACCAAATTTAGAAAATCACAGATGTATGTATATTACAAACTTGAATCTTATCTACATATTTTATGCTTTCATGGAACAGATCTGTTAAGAGAGAAATCCTTAGGTTGATAGAAACGTTTCTAGAGAAAGCGGAATACCAGCCACACATTGGCAAACAGTTTGTTCCACCAATGATGGATCCAGTTCTTGGTGACTATGCAAGAAACGTTCCCGACGCAAGGGAATCAGAAGTCTTATCACTCTTTGCGACAATAATAAACAAGTACGTCTCTTGTCTCTGTTGATGCATGCCTCATCATAAGAGAAGTCTTACAGCAAAATGTAACATGTAAATGTGTTTGGTTTAGGTACAAGGTTAATATGCAAGATGAAGTGCCCCGCATTTTTGAAGCTGTTTTCCAGTGCACTTTGGAGGTAACAGATTCTACGGTCCATATATGGTTTAACTTGTCTTTTATTTTTATTCTTGATCCAGTAGTTATGCGTACAAGGAACTGACTAGTGAGGGCCGATTCGTTTTCTCATTTTTGTATGCAGATGATCACGAAGAATTTCGAAGATTATCCAGAGCACCGCCTCAAGTTTTTCTCGTTACTTCGTGCTATTGCGACGTTCTGTTTCCCTGCCTTGGTACAGTTGTCAAGTGAGGTTGGTGTTTATGGTCTTGCATATAGTTTTCTTAGCTCTTACTATACTAATTGGTTTAGTGATCCCTGAGCTTTTCCTTTTTTTTTGTGTGCCTCTCATCAGCAACTGAAGCTAGTGATGGATTCAGTTATCTGGGCGTTTAGGCATACCGAAAGAAACATCGCAGAAACAGGGCTTAATCTCTTGCTGGAGCTGCTGAAAAAGTTTCAGGTTATGAAACTTCCCTGTCTCACTTCTAATCTTCATTGGTTTGTGCCATTAAGTGCGTGATCTATAACATGTTATTATCTCTAATTGTGACAGAAATCTGACTTCTCTAACCAATTCTACCGGACATACTTCATGCAAATTGAGCAAGAGATATTTGCTGTCTTGACCGATACCTTCCACAAGCCTGGGTTCAAGTTTCATGTCTTGGTGCTACAGCATCTATTTTCCCTGGTAATAAAAATACATATACACACACACTTAAAATCTACCGTTTGCTAGTTTCTGCTGATTTTGAGAGAGTTTCATGTTGTAAAACGTTTCAGGTTGAGAGCAAGTCTTTGACGGAACCTTTGTGGGATGCTTCAACGGTGCTTCAGCAATACCCAAACAATGCTGCCTTTGTTCTTGAATACACCATCAAGCTTCTAAGCTCATCATTCCCAAACATGACTACATCAGAGGTAACTTAACCAAACTAACATTAACCAGACGATTGATTTGCTGTTTCATTGCTTAATCTTTTTGACATTGCAACAAAACAGGTGACGCAATTTGTGAATGGACTTTACGAGTCGAGAAGTGACATTGCGAGATTCAAGAATAACATACGAGACTTCCTTGTACAGTCCAAGGAATTCTCTGCTCAGGTATAATAATAGTTTTAACTACAAAGATTGGTTTCTCACCAATAAACACTACATTTCGTTGAAACTGTATTGAATGTATTTGTTTTTTATTTTCAGGATAACAAAGATCTATATGCTGAAGAAGCTGCTGCTCAAATTGAGAGAGATATACAAAAGATGCTTTTGATTCCTGGTCTTATTGCTCCAAACGAGATTCAAGACGACATGGCTGATTCATAAACTATTTCTTAGGATGAATTTATTCAGTGAATCTTGTTTTTTAACATCAAACGTTTCATATTTTATTAAGCTAAATCGAACATTTCATAAGTTAGAAAATATAAAATTGAGTTTAATGGCCCCAAAGTAATACATTTTCTTTCTCCAAATATAATGTTTTAGAGGCGTTTTACATTTTTAAATCAACTAAGTTTATTGATAAAATATCTAACCAATTTAATTTATTAAGTATTCATTGATTGGTTGAACTATATATATATATTTATTAAATATAAATATTTTAGAAAACGAGAAAATTAAAAATTCTTTTTTGAACCGAAAAAATAAAGGTAAAACCCCATTAATCAATAAAGATGGAATATTTTCTTTATCATTCTCATTTGATTTGATTTTTCTAAACCGAGTAAAAATTGAATTCCAAAGAGAACAAACTAAGCCGTATCTAAAACAACTGGAATAATCCCTTGTAACAAAAACACAACAATTAATTTATTAGGTATTCATGATTGATTGGGCTATATATATTAAATATTCTACAATGGTAAATGTATATATTTTGAGCTATCTATGTTAAGGTAAAACATCTTATCTCTAAAAATATTAGAAAGGAGTAAAAAACAATTGAGCAAAAAAAAATTAAAAAAAAAGTAAAAAATCACTAGTCAATAAATATGAAATATTTTCTATGAGTGTTTATTTATTTTTAAAAACTACATATAATTGAATTCGAGAGAGCATCCCAAGTCGAATCTAAAACCATTTGAATAATTCCTTATAAGAAAACACAATTTTTCATCCTTAGAAAATTGCCTCTGCTTGCAATTCTTTGTTGTTATTTCACAAACGTTTCATATTTTATTGTAGAACGGGATTGTTGCTATTTCATGCCATGATGGCTACAACGACAGAGATGCTACAGTCATGAACAAATATTCAATTGACAAAGGATTTTTTCCGCTCTGTGTCTTATCGCACATACAAGTCAATAATCTGCGTTTGATCTTGTGTTGTTTTCCTGTGTTCTGAAAATTGAGAATGATTTTCCCTTATACACTCCTTTGATCTCACTTGCATTTTCTTTGTAATCAAGATGCCAGAAAATGAAAGGAATACTGTTTAAGAAGCCACAAAAAGACGCATGATGCATTTGGACGATGATGGTCTTCCACTCCTTGTGAGTTTCAGTTTTTTTTTTTTTTTTTTGTGTTTGGTGACTTGATGTGAACTTTATTGTTAATCATACGATTTCTCTTTAATTCTTTTGTTTAGGGAACAAGATATTTGGAACCCAAGGTAATCATAGGGTTAAATGAGGATGATAATCTTGTCTATTAGTAAAATGTGTGTCGCTTTGTGTTATTTGATGGATTTACTTACTTTGATTTTGTTTTTAGATGTTGTTGACTACACATGCTCCAAGTGGGTCTCGGTTGGTGAAAGTGAAACGAGAATGGTTGGAACTCCACATATCATAAGTTCAGCAGCCGCCACTCACTAAAATGATTTATAGGGATGACCACTTCTCAAAAAGATATGCCATGGACAGTGGAAGACATCACTCCCGACATTATCATCATCCCACACTGATATTGAAATACTGATAATTAAAATGTTTTTGTAGGTTGATAACATTAGTAAAATGCTTCATAGTAGACACTCCTACCAGAGAGGGATGTGAGAGGATGTATGACGGTCATACCGAGAGACCGATCACGTCAATGATCTCTACAAGTTTTCCTTAGATATGTAATGTTAACATTTAGTTGTGTTTTGACTAAATAGTCTCCCGTAATACATACCAATCTCACGGTTGAAAAGCAAGTATTTTAGATCACAAAGGAATATGTATAGATTGTGGACAAGATGATACATATGCAACTTTTGAGAATCTAGTCGCAAGTACAAGTTTTGGTCATTTTCTAACAGTTTCCTTTCCTAAGCCAGAACAAAGGTGGATGACATGGTTGATCGAGGCTTGAGGGAATATGTATATGCAGAGCAAGAGAAGAGTACCATGATTTTCATATCTATCAAGGTAAAGTTATTTAGTTAAAAAGTAAGCATATTGTTACAAAGAGTTTGAGATCCAAAGCACTTGTTTATTCTAGCTCTATAAAAACCGAGACGTTCTAGAGGCCACTATGAGATTCACTCATCACTAATATTGGATGTATGTACATCAATTATAAAATGTTGCAAATAACAAAAAAAAATTAGTATTCTAATAATAATATGTCAAATCTAATTTTTTAAATATTTTGTTTACTAATACAAGTATTCTATTTAGTTTTGTCTAAAATACATAATAATATTATTTTGTCTTTAATTATTTCATATTTTTATATAAAGTGTTGCAAGTTTATAATTAACAGGGCATAAATAAACTATAATATATATAAAATTAAAAATATATCCTAAGCTATGCAAAATGTGTATTTTATTAGAATAAATGTACTAATATACACAATCATATTAAATGGTATTTTTTATATACATAACACATTTGAATTTTTTTTTGATAGTTTTTGTATATGAAAAATGAATCTAATATACCAACATCTAAAATCGATACCATCAACTAATACAATTTACAAACAATTAAAGCATATGATTAACATATAAATTGAATTATATAAAAAAAAAAAAAAACAGTCTCCCTCCGGGATGAATTCAATTGTCATTCGGTTTGGGTTTTGCAAACCGAGAGTGACAATTGAATTGGAAAGAGCAAACCAAGCGGAATCTTGAGAGATCCCTTGTATAACAAATGAAAACGCTCCTCCGCTTTATTCTCCGTCTCTCGGAAGAAAGATTCCTCTTCGTTTGATTCTTCCAGCTGTTTCCTTCAGATTCATTCCCTCAGGTTGACAATGGGTCAAACATTTCGCAAGCTGTTCGATACCTTCTTCGGCAATCAGGAGATGAGGGTAACTTACTGATCGATTCTGGAATGTATAGAGATTGTTACAAAATTGATATAGAAGTGAACAATAGCTAATCACAAGTTTGATCTTGTTTCAGCATATACAAAAAGTTATGATCTTTACTGTTCTTCTTTGATTTGTATTTGTTTGGAGCTACTTCAGGTCGTTATGCTGGGTCTGGATGCAGCTGGTAAAACAACGATACTCTACAAGCTGCACATAGGAGAGGTTATGTCCACTGTTCCCACAATCGGTGAGTTTGATTTTGCTTGAAGGAAGCAGCATTTAGATTTTGGTCTCTGTGCCATGGCATTTACTGAGGGGTTTGAGGTTTCTTAACACAGGTTTCAATGTGGAGAAAGTACAGTACAAGAATGTGATGTTTACAGTTTGGGATGTTGGTGGCCAAGAAAAGCTCAGGCCCTTGTGGAGGCATTACTTCAATAATACCGACGGACTTGTATGTCTACACTCTTCTCTCCTTATTTACTTGTTATTCTCATTTTCCTTGGCTCTGATTCTCCAGATGAGAGTTTCCAAACAGATATGTTGTTTTGGAATCTTATCTGATTTTTAATTGCTTGGTGTGCTTGCAGATATACGTGGTGGACTCCTTGGACCGAGAGAGAATTGGCAAAGCTAAGCAAGAGTTTCAGGTTATAGTACAGTACCTTAATAGATAAAACTGAACAAGGGTTTTGGTAAAGCTAGTCTCTGAAGAGTCTCTAACCTCTGCTAATTGATTTTGTATCAGGAGATCATAAAAGACCCATTCATGCTCAACAGTGTCATTCTAGTGTTTGCAAACAAACAAGACATGGTAGCTTTAGTTTTCCTTTATTTGAAATTTTTGTTATTTATCATTTACCAGTATTCATCCTAACTCTGTGTGAACCTCAGAGAGGAGCCATGTCTCCACGAGAAGTATGTGAAGGGCTTGGCTTGTTAGATCTCAAGAACAGGAAATGGCATATACAAGGCACATGTGCTCTTCAGGGAGATGGTCTCTATGAAGGCTTAGACTGGTTATCCTCTACGCTCACAGAGGTTAGAGCCGCTGGTTACTCATCGGTTGGTCCCTCATTTTAACTTTACTTTGTCCTCCAAAAGCCAGCTAGCTCATGGTGTCTCAGTCTCTTCACCATTTATATACTTTCGGCCTCTGATATGGTCATGTCACACAGTCAAAAACTCTTTAAGACTTTTGTAATGGAAGTGTTTTTTCTCTCTCTTTTGGTCTCCACTCTCCACATTGCTCTGATCTGATTCTGAAAGCTAACGTTAGTATCAAGTAGGCTTCTATTTGCATGATATGACATTGGAACTTCATTGTATATTGTGATGGAAAAGTATATGGGATTCTTATTGTCCCTTTAAGCTTTAATATGATCATGATCTTTTTGCTTCTCACCTGGTAGTTCTTTTGATAATCTTGTTTTAATAATCTTTTTTTTCTTTTGAGAAGAGATGATTGAACAGAGAGCTCTATTGCAATTCAAATAAAATAGAAGAGAAAAATTACGAATGGAAACTAAAGAAAAATAGATTTGATTTGAAATTTTGTTTAGGTTTTCTTCAAAAAAGAAAAACAGAGCAACCTAAGAAAACAAAAGAAGCAACAGTTTTTTTTTGAGTAGAGAAGGAAATGATTTCAAAAGGCTAAAACAGTTTGTTCTCTACTACTCTAAGCTCTTGTGTTGTTGCTTGTTCTTGATAGCAAGTTTTTTCAGCAGCTTAGTTAGTTGCCTCACGCTAACGCCTTTAAGACTCTCTTCATCGATCATGTTCTTCTTCTTCTTAGTCTCGACCTCTGCTTCTTTTTCTCCATTGTTGTCAAGAACCATCTCCTCCTCAACATTCTCCTTGTTCTTCGTGTTGTTGTCTGCAACAGAAGACTCTTCCGATTCAGAATCTATCATTTCTCCAGTTCTCAAACTCTTCTCATCTATCTCGCTTATCTCATAATCAGACCATTCATCACTATCTGATTCTTGAGTCTTCTTGTCTGAAACTATAGCCATCTCTGATTCAGCATCCATCAGTTCATCAGCCTCGCAACTTTCTTCTGATTCTTCAGCCACCAGAACTGTTGGGACAGTGTCTACCTTAGCCACATTATCACTAGCAGAGACATTAGACTCAAATCCCTCTTGGTTTGTGTCAGCAACACCACCAGAATCATCATCATCCTCCTCTGATTCAGTTTCAGAACCATTCTTCATTTCTTCAGACTCTGAAGCTGGAACGGTGTTGGACTCTGCAAAGAAGAGAATAATGAAGAAATTCAAACACTGAAGAAAAACAATATTGATAGGTAATGATTGTGTGTGTGTGTGTATACCTGTCCCCTTCATCTGTTCCTTACAGGTTGTGGCATCAACGAAAGTGATATCACCAAGATCACCATATAAAACATCAAGATCCGGATCATTCTTCGAATCATCCCACGAATCATTTAGATCTCTCACTGAGATAGCTTCAGCGTTGTCCTCTGATTTAACCTGAAGCTTGGAGCCTGCATATATAACAATTAAACTTGATTACACACTGATCAAAAGTTAACACTGCTAATAAGAAAAAAAACGGATTATGTTTTTTTTTTTTTGCAAACCTTCACTTTCAGCATCTTCCTTCTTCTTTGAAGGCACATTAGTCTTCAAACTCAGGTCAGCCATGGATTCCTCAAGCAACTTGACCGATCTTCTCGTGCTGTACACCCTCTGAACCGACTCAGATGCTGCAGCTGGCTGAGCCCTCGTTGTGCTTCTCGCCGCTGGAGTTTTGCTCTCCTCCAGATTCATAGCAACTGTGGCAGCAACTCTTCTACGGCTCTGAGGTAGTGATGGATCAACGTTGGCGTTTCTGTTTTCTTGCTCCAGCTCTCCAGCTAGGGACTTGCTAGTAACAAGGCAAGAACGGGTCACAAGCTCCGATGGTTGAGTTTCATCTTTGGTCTTTCTTCGAGTCGTTCTAGCTGCAGTGCGTGCAGCGCTTGGCATATTCTTGGCTACGCTTGTTGGAGACAGGTCACGTGTGGACTCAGATTGGTTCATGAACTCCTCAATACCTTCAACCTATTAAATAAATGTTAATATCAAATAAATATTATTAAAAAAAATGTCAATATCAAACACATCTGACTCGAGCTTGATTTCAAACAAAATGATTTATCAAATCTTAGTTACAAGATACAGATCTCATATCATTTTAACTAAATAAAGTTACTAGCTTTTGCCATTGAATATTGAAAAGAGAACTTACAATCTCAAGAGCTTTGAGAGCATCGGCCATGGCGATATTGGTCATGTTGGCTGGGATCTTGTTCTTCTTACAGAAGAACTGAAGATCTCTTCTCGTAAGACTGTCGAAATCCATCGCGAGATAGAGTGATTTTGATTTGGTGAGGGGAAATGACAGCTGCAAAACGAGAAGTTTCTTGTCTGATTGTCTGAAACGGTCTGAAGGGTGTGTATATATACACACATTACTCGAAAGAGAAGCCCTACCTAAGTGACCGTTAAGGCGTCAATTTTGAAATTTTAGTGGGCCTTAATATGGGCCTACAAATAAAAAGCTCAATGGGCTTCTAACTAGGTAACGTAGATAGCACGCGTTTCGAGAGCGCGTGTTAATTCAAGAAAAATACGCGGCTCGCAACCATCACCATCCGGAGGAGAAAGAGAGAGAGAGAGAGGCGAAAGAGAGACGGAGTCACGGAGAGGAGAGAGAGAGAGATACAAGAGGACGCGGAGGTTTCATCAGAGAGAGAATAACTAACATAGGTTATATAAACAGACGGCGGAGAGAGCAGAGAAGGAAGTTTTTTTTAAACCTAACCTTGAAGAAAGCGTGAGGTTATAGCAACTTTTACAAATCTGAATGCAAAGCTCCCTCCTCGCCGGATTCGCTTGCTTCCTTTCCGCCGCGATTTGCTTGTAGTAACGGCGGCTGAGCTGAGCTGGTTTTCAGGTAGATCGTTACTTGACCGTAGAAGAAACTGCTTTTGTTTTGAGAATGGTAGACTTTTGAGACCTGTTAGTGATATAGAATAGAGAAAGTGTGATCTTGAGTGTAGAGAGTGATGGGAAGCTCAGGATCAGGTGCGGTGGATTGGAAGGTGGGGTCGATTGTGTGGGTGAGGAGGAGGAACGGCTCGTGGTGGCCAGGGAGGATACTGGGACAAGATGATCTTGACTCTAATACTATCACCTCTCCACGATCTGGTACTCCTGTGAAGCTTCTTGGGAGAGAGGATGCAAGTGTGTAAGTCTCTTCTTGAATCTCTATAATAATTAAAAATAAAATAAAAACTCTGGATTGATTTTTTTTTGTTCATTGTTTTAGGGATTGGTATAACTTAGAGAAGTCCAAGAGGGTGAAGCCGTTTAGGTGTGGGGACTTTGATGACTGCATTGAGAAGGTGGAGACTTCGCAAGGGCTGACGGTGAGAAAGAGAGAGAAGTATGCTCGTAGAGAAGATGCTATTCTCCACGCTCTTGAGCTTGAGAAGGAGATTCTGAAGAAGGAAGTGGAAGTTGAGACTAGCAAGCCTAGGGATAACGCTCATGATATTTCTAATGGGACTTGTAACCATGTTGGTGATGATGTTATGCATTTGGAGAAAGGTAAAGTGGAAGATCATCAGCCAAGTTGTGAGGACGAGGTGCGTCCTCGAATGAGGGGTTTGGTGGAGTTTGGGCTGAGAACCAGTTCTTCTAAGCGGAAGTTTTCGTCTTCCAATGGTCCTCCTGATACTTCTTTCAAGTCTCTGGCTAGAAGCAACTCTTCAGCTTCTTCTAGTGGAGATCATAGCATGGAGAGGCCTAGCTACACCCTTGGTAAGATGATTCTTCAAACTTCCCTAAGTGTGTAGTTTTTCAAGATGGCTGGAGATTAGACACTTCTGGCTCTTTTGTTATGCGATTTTGGGCTCTGTTGCAGGGAAGGAGAAGACTAGGAGTTCGATGGAGGCTAAAAGGACTAAGTATACGTTTGCACCAAATGAGTCTAATGTTGTTTTTGATCGACATGAGAGTTTGCTAAGCCACAAGGAGGCAATGCATTCGTCCTTTCCTGGTGGCGGCTCTCGTTATTATGACCATCCTGATTTTTTGCAAGATATTGAATATGTTTCTTCTGAGTCCGAAACTGATTCTTCTGATATGGAGGAGGATACTGATGATGACATTCACTTGCTGTCAGGTGAACGGCTAAAAGCTAGTTTCTTATCACATAAATGATTCTAGTTCTTTGTCTGGCATTGGTTCAAGCCTCTGAACTTTAGAAACCAAATAACCTTTTTGATTACTAAGACCACAGTTATCTAACTAGTTTTGATTCTATCTTTTCAGGAGCTGGGCGTCATTCAGAGCAACACAATACTTTTAGTAGACACATGTCAGCAGAGGATGAAAGCACCAGTAGCGAGGAAGACTGTTACGAGTCATCCATGTCTGGCGACTCTTATCACCTTTATTCCCAAGATCCTGATAATGGAGCTGGTACGGTTTCCAAGTGGCAGCTCAAGGGGAAAAGAAACATGCGCAATCTTCCAAGAAGGTCTGCACGCAAGAGGGAAATGCACCGTCATCATCTGGAAGGTGGAAGAAGATATTCTGAATACAAGAGAAGAGCATTTGGCCAAAAGCCTATGGGTTATGGATTAGATTCTAGTGATGGAACTGATGACACTGATCCCAACGAAAGACAGTTCGGGCTAGGTGATGATGATGAGTATCGGTTGTCAACTATGTTTGCATCTGGATGTAAGAACATCTATAGCCGTGACATGCTGGACTGGGATGATGACCCTTGGGAAGGCCAAATTGGTTTGAAGAAACACGAAGGTTCAGATGCTTCTCATCGACATTTTGGAAGAAAAACGTATCCTCCATTGATGGATGTTGATTTAGAAGTACAAGGAAGCTATCGGAAAGGTCCTGTCCCATTTGTCTCACTTATGAGTAAGTTAAACGGCAGAGCAATCATTGGGCATCCGGTTGAAGTCCAAGTCTTAGCAGATGGTTCCTCTGAGTCATATGAGTACTTTAGTAATGAAACAAGCTACCATGACAAACCCTTGTTACTTCCCCCTGCTTGGAAGACTGCAAGGAGGAGTAGCTCACGGGTTCCACGGTTGCATCGGTTATCATCATCGCTTGAAGCCGATCCTGAGGATCATTCTCCACCAGATCAGGGACGGAAACCACTGCTTAGGAAGCTTGGTTCGGGAAACTTTAGTAATGATGGAGACTCGGTGAGGAGAGGCAATCCAATGGGCATTCCACGACCACCTGGAGAAAGAAAGAAGTTGCTGAAGAACACAAACGCAACCCCTAGTCAAAAGACAAGGGCACTATCTTCGTTCAGCGGCGAACAAGCACTACACGGGACAAAGGCCTTGGGGGATGGGACTCACGAGCTCTCTAACAGACGGGTGTTACCGGGACCACCAACTGTGGCCTGCATACCGGTCAAACTAGTATTTAGCAGATTACTGGAGAAGATAAATAGACCTCCATCAAAACCGACCGTGAAAGGCTTCAAAGAGAGAAGAGATCAATAACAAGAGGTATTTTTAGTCAAGCCAAAACGAGATTTACAGCTACAAAAAGTATAACCATTTGGTTTTTGTGGACTGTGAATCACGTTCATCAGGCTTTGATTATGTGATGACTCTTAGAGGGAAAGTTAGTCGTAGGGAGAAGAATTTACGTAGAGAGACTCTGGTTACTTCTTCGTACAGATCAGGTGAAGAGTTTCGAACATTGATACCACTGGTTCGTTTTGTATATTTTTCATTCTCTTTGAATTAGTTCAAGCTTTGTCTCTTTGATTTAGTTCTAGCTTTAGATTTATAGTCTTAGATGGTTTTTGTTTTGTTTTTGCTTTTTACTTGCTGTATCTTTGCTGGCTAATTAATTTACACATTATCAATTTTTGTTCTTCAGAGATCATTTTATGGTCTGTTTGTTTGGTCAAAGGGTAGATCAACCGGTTTAGACTTTTAGTTATTTATGTTTTCCAGAATATATTTAATTTTAGCTCATGATTGATTATGGAACCGAGGAAGTAAAATTTGGTTAAGGTTTGATTTAGTTTTGTAGACCGAAAGAAACTTCTCATAATCTACCAAGCTCAGCTCTTGGCTTTGGGCTTGGTTTTTTGAAGGGCTGGACTTCAGCTCTGTTTGGTTGACTTTGGGTTTGGTTTAAGATGAATCTCACCAAATCGTTTGCAGGACCCAAAGAATCTATCATGTGCGAAGGGCCCGTAGGAACGATCCATATACACATAAAATAAAATAAAGTTTATTTATCAATCATGGCTCAAAAAGTCACTGAATCTGTTCAACACACTTCGACACGTATCGTTAGATTCGTCACACAGAGATTCTCGATGACCTTGTTCTCTGTGCCATCTGTTTCCACCCACCACGTAACATGCATCTCAATCTCCGTCCATTTCTCAGCTCTTTTCACGTGTCATGATCGGGTACAACACATTCCCAAAATATCTTATCTCCGACCAGAAAAAACTTTATTATATAAACGACCGCAAAACCAGAACCCATGTTCATGGGCGTGAACATGTTACTTTGAGAAACGGATTTCACAAGATAATGTTTTATATTCGAATATTCATTACGTCCCTTCTCCAAAGTTAGATACAAATATGCAATTTTTTAAACATTTTAAAGACAAAAATCTACCAATAAAGTATCAATTAATTGTAATTATGGACCTGACTATATATAGACGCTCGTCATCATTGTAATAAAATTGTTTGTATATAAAAAGAGCACTGTTTCTATGCTCAAGTCTTGATAAATTAGAAGGAAGAGAAAAAAAAATGCATTATCAAGAGCAGATGGAGTCTCTTATGCTGGGTGAAGAACGCAGACGCGAAAACTGCGTTAGAGACGCAGACGCGGACGCAGATGAAGGTTTTAACTCTCCCTCTTCTTTTCCAAACTCTCCTGACGATTCAGACCGTCGCAGTTCTTCTTCTTCAAGGTAAGAACAATCAAAGAGTTTTCGTTTATTTACCGCTGTGTTTAGAGTTTTCGTTTTTTTTGCCCCTGAGTTTAGATCTGGTTAGATTAAGCCCCAACATTTAGTGTCTATTTGTAAATTTTAGGGTATTTTCTTATAGTCCTATAGTTTTTCTGTAAATTAAGGGATATAGTACGAGAAGATTTAATTTTGTTCAAAATTGTTGTGTATTTGTAAATTTTAGGGTATTTTCTTATAATCCTATAGTTTAGGGATATAATACGAAAAGCTTTAAATTTTGTTCAAAATTGTTGTGTATTTGTAATTTTTATATTTTTGAAAATGTTCACGACAGGAGAGGATTGTCAAAACATTACAGAGGCAAGTCACAGTCCTTCACGTCGTTGTCGGAAGCGCTGACAGTAGAAGATCTCGCGAAACCCGAGAATCCTCTCAACGCAAAGCTGAAGCAGCGACGGGAGAGCTCTCACTGTCGACGATTATCCGGTTGCGGCGGTGCATCGCAGCAAAATCTAGCTGGCCACGACGCTTTCTTCGCCGGAAACGATAGGCAGCCGAGACTTTCCGGTAACAGACTGCCTCCGAGAGCTCAGACGCTTTCGGCGGCTCACATATCGGCTTTGCTCACTCGAACCTGAACCGGGAAGCTTTTAGTTTATTTGTTTATCTAAACCGGAATAGAACCGGGTTTCGTTTGGGATGATGTTTTCTCGAGCTTCAGTCTTCTGAATTGTGTGAGAATGTATAAATTATAAGTATTTAGACTCTTATGATCGTTTCGTAATTTTCAGTTTTAATCTTAAATTAGCTCAAGCCGAACTTTACTGTATTCTATGGTACTATACACAAGAGATTTGGGAACTTTTGAAAATACAAAAAGATCTAGGACGCTTTTATGAACATAATAAGATATGGGTTAATTCGGCAAATAACAGCAGTATGGGACAGCATGATTAAATACTGAATAAGTTAGAATGGTTTAGTAAATAATAGCAGTTGTGGACACTTTGGTGTATATACAAAAGAAGTTGGGGTGGTTTAATAAATATCATAGGATCTGGGGCCTGTTCGTGAATGCCATCTGAATTGGGGTAAATACTAAAATTCTGGGGAGTTTTATAAATTGTTCTTTCTAAGTAAATGTTAAGAGTAAATTAGCTCAATATACTAAAAGAAGTGGGATACCATAGAATTGAGGGAAAATGGTGATGATGGGGGGAAAAAAATTATGGGGAAATAGGGTATGGAGTGCAAATAGGGTATATGTTGTGTGTAGGGAGTACAAATTCTCATGTTAAATTTACTAAACCAAAAAACAAAGGATCCAACATTGTTTAGAAAGTGTTTTGAGTTAGTTACTTTGAATGAATAACCACCATACTTACCACAACTTAAAAGTTAAAACACGAAAAAGGCCTATTTGAACATGAAATTTGCCTGTGTTCAAAAAAAAAAAAAGAACATGAAATTTGCCTTTCGTGCCTATTTCTTTCCGAACTTTGTAGTACTGCATATTTCATACTCAACTAAGTAAAAGTCCAAATATACTATATAAACTTTAATGCATCGTGCTTTTCATTCCCGAACTTTTAGTAATGAATATTATATACTGAAGTAAACAAAAATTCAAAAATATTACATGAACTCTTAAAATTGTGTTTCTATATATATTGTATGTCAAAGGTGTTAGTCACCCATTAATTTATCAAAACAACGTCATTTTGGATAACATCTATAAACCAAAATAACTTTCTTGTATAAATTGTGTAAACATTAACTTATATATATTTTTATCAAATAAATCTATAATTACTTATGATTTTAAATTTACCTTTAAAAATTATTATTTTATAAGTTTAAATTATTATTATTAATTCAAATATTTACTTTATGCTTGTCCACCAGTGTGAGAGTTTGAAACTCCCAAAAAATAAATTTTAACTTTAGAGAATTTATCCAAGATAACGCGTTTTGATGCAACTATGCATTAAAAAAAGAGTATTATGAAGTTTTACTAAATTAATTTATAAAAATAATTAAACGGTGCTTATTTACCATGAAAAAGAGTTTAGCATACATTAAGAAAAATTTAGAATATAGTTAGAAATTAAAAAAAAAAACACTAAAGATTATAGGGTTCAGTATATAAAGTATTTACCAAAAACTCAGTATTTTCTTAGGGGTAAACAAATAGATTTTAACAAAATTTCAAAAAATACGACAATATTTTTTTAATGCCTAATTGCATCCTGCACTAACATATGATTATGTTCAAAGAGATTTAGAGCCTTTGTTGTCTCCAATTTTCAAGAAAATAATTATTTTATAGTAGTTGTTTCATCGATTTAGGGACTATTATGAAGTTTTACTAAATTAATTGATAAAAAAATTATAACGATTCTCATATACCATGAAAAGAGCTTAAAATACATTAATACAAATATAGAATGTGGTTATAAATTTTAAAACAACACTAAATATTATAGGCTTCAGTATATAAAGTATTTACCAAAAACTCAATATTTTCGAAGGGGTTAACACATGGACTTTGGGAAAATTTCAAAAAAATGAAAATATTGTTTTAATGCATAGTTGCATCCTGCACTAACCTATGATAATGTTCAAAGAGGTTTGGAGCCTTTGTTATCTCCGTTTTGCAAGAAAATAGTTATTTTATAGTAGTTGTTTCATTGATTTATGGAGTATTATGAAATTTACTAAATTAATTGATAAGCAAATTATAACGATTCCCATATACCATGAAAAAGAGCTTAAAATATATTAATACAAATGTAGAATGTAGTTAGAAATTTTTAAACGACACTAAAGATTATATAAGCTTTGGTATATAAAGTATTTACCAAAAACTCAATATATTCGAAGGGGTTAACACACGGATTTTGAGAAAATTTCAAAAAATATGAATATAAGGTTTTAATGCATAGTATAATCATACACTAACCTATGATGATGTTCAATGAGATTTGGAGCCTTTGTTGTCTCCGTTTTTCAAGAAAATATTGATTTTGCAGTGGTTATTCCATCGATTTATGGAGTATTATGAAGTTTTATTAAATTAATTGATTAAAAAATTATAAAGATTCCCATATACCATGAAAAATAGCTTAAAATACATTAATACAAATGTAGAATGTAGTTAGAAATTTTAAAACAACACTAAAGATTATAGGCTTCAATATCTAAAATATTTACCAAAAACTCAATATTTTCGAAGGGGTTAACACATGGATTTTGAGAAAATTTCATAAAATATGACAATATCATTTTAATGCATAGTTGCATCCTGCACTAACCTTTGATGATGCACAAAGAGATTTGGAGCCTTTGTTGTCTCCTTTTTTCAAGAAAATAGTTATTTTATAGTGGTTATTCCATCGATTTGGAAAGTATTATGAAGTTTTACTAAATTAATTGATAAACAAATTATAACGATTAACACATACCATAAAAAGAGCTTAAAATACATAAATACAAATTTGGAATGTAGTTAGAAATTTTAAAACAACACTAAAGATTATAGGTTTCACTATATAAAGTATTTACCAAAAACTCAATATTTTCGAAGGGGTTGCACATGAATTTTGAGAAAATTTCATAAAATATGATAATATTTTTTTAATGCATAGTTGCATCCCGCACTAACCTATGATGATGTTCAATGAGATTTGGAGCCTTTGTTGTCTCCGTTTTTCAAGAAAATAGTTATTTTATAGTAGTTGTTTCATCGATTTAGTGAGTATTATGAAGTTTTACTAAATTAATTGATAAACAAATTATAACGATTCTCATATACCATGAAAAAGAGCTTAAAATACATTAGTACAAATGTAGAATGTGGTTAGAAACTTTAAAACAACACTAAAGATTATAGCCTTCAGTATATAAAGTATTTACCAAAAACTCAATATTTTCGAAGGGGTTAACACATGGATTTTGAGAAAATTTCAAAAAATATGATAATGTTGTTTTAATGCATAGTTTCATCTTGCACTAACCTATGATGATGTTCAAATATATTTGGAGCATTTGTTGTCTACGTTTTTCAAAAAAAAAGTGATTTTATAGTGTTTATTCCATCGATATAAGGAGTATTATGAAGTTTTATTAAATTAATTGATAAACAAATTATAACGATTAACACATACCATGAAAAAGAGTTTAAATAGATAAATACAAATGTAGAATGTGGTTAGAAATTTTAAAACAACACTAAAGATTATAGGCTTCAGTATATAAAATATTTATCAAAACATCAATATTTTTGAAGGGGTTAACACATGGATTTTGAGAAAATTTTATAAAATATGAAAATATTTTTTTAATGCATATTTGCATCATGTACTAACCTATGATGAAGTTCAATGAGATTTGGAGCCTTTGTTGTCTCTGTTTTTCAAGAAAATAGTTATTTTATAGTAGTTGTTATATCATTGATTTAGGGAGTATTATGAAGTTTTACTAAATTAATTGAGAAACAAATTATAACGATTCTCATATACCATGAAAAAGAGCTTAAAATACATTAGTACAAATGTAGAATGTGGTTAGAAATTTTAAAACAACACTAAAGATTATAGGCTTCAATATATAAAGTATTTACCAAAAACTCAATATTTTCGAAGGGGTTAACACCTGGACTTTGAGAAAATTTCAAAAATATGATAATATTATTTTAATGCATAGTTTCATCTTGCACTAACCTATGATGATGTTCAAAGAGATTTGAAGCCTTTGTTTTTCAAGAAAGGAGTTATATTATAGTGGTTATTCAGTCAATTTAGAAAGTATTATGAAGTTTTATAAAATTAATTGATAAAAATATTATAACGATTAACACATACCATGAAAAAGAGCTTAAATACATAAATACAAATGTAGAATGTAGTTAGAAATTTGAAAACAACACTAAAGATTATAGGCTTCAGTATATAAAATATTTTCCAAAAACTCAATATTTTCGAAGGGGTTGCACATGGATTTTGAGAAAATTTCAAAACTATATGACAATATTTTTTTAATGCATAGTTGCATCCTGCACTAACCTATGATGATGTTCAATGAGATTTGGAGCCTTTGTTGTCTCGTTTTTCCAAGAAAATAGTGATTTTATAATGGTTATTCCATCGATTTAGGAAGTATTATGAAGTTTTACTAAACTAATTGATAAAAAAATTATAACGATTTCCATATACCATGAGAACAAGCTTAAAATACATTAATACAAATTTAGAATGTGGTTATAAATTTTAAAACAACACTAAAGATTATAGGCTTCAATATATAAAGTATTTACCAAAAACTCAATATTTTCGAAGGGGTTAACAGATGGATTTTGAGAAAATTTTATAAAATATGGTTTTAATGCATAGTTTCATCCTGCATTAACCTATGATGATGTTCAAAGAGATTTGGAGCCTTTGTTGTCTCCGTTTTTCTAGAAAATAGTTATTTTATAGTGGTTATTCCATCGATTTAGGGAGTATTATGAAGTTTTACTTAATTAATTGATAAAAAAATAATAATGATTCCCATATACCATGAAAAAGAGCTTAAAATACATTAATACAAATGTAGAAAGTGGTTAGAAATTTTAAAACAACACTAAAGATTATAGGCTTAAGTATATAAAGTATTTACCAAAAACTCAATATTTTCGAAGGGGTTAACATATGGATTTTGAGAAAATTTCAAAAAAATATGACAATATTGTTTTAATGCATAGTTGCATCCTGCACTTACCTATGATGGTGTTTAAAGAGGTTTGGAGCCTTTTTTGTCTCCTGTTTTCAAGAAAAAAGTTATTTTATAGTAGTTATTTCATCGATTTAGGGAGAATTATGAAGTTTTACTAAATTAATTGATAAATTTTTTTTTAAATATTCCCATATACCATGAAAAAGAGCTAAAAATACATTAATACAAATGTAAAATTTGGTTAGAAGTTTTTAAACAACACTAAAAATTATAGGATTCAATATATAAAGAATTTACCAGAAACTAAATTTTTTCGATGGGGTTAACACATGGATTTTGAGAAAATTTCATAAAATATGACAATATTATTTTAATGCATAGTTGCTTCCTGCACTTACCTATGATGATGTTCAAATAGGTTTGGAGCATTTGTTATCTTCGGTTTTCAAGAAAATAGTTATTTTATAGTAGTTATTTCATCGATTTAGGGAGAATTATGAAGTTTTACTAAATTAATTGATAAGCAAATTATAAATATATCCATATTCCATGAAAAAGAGCTTAAAATACATTAATACAAATGTAGAAAGTGGTTAGAAATTTTAAAACAACATTAAAGATTATAGGCTTAAGTATATAAAGTATTTATCAAAAACTCAATATTTTCGAAGGGGTTAACATATGGATTTTGAGAAAATTTCAAAACAATATTGTCATCCTGCACTTACCAATGATGATGTTTAAAGAGGTTTGGAGCCTTTGTTATCTCCAGTTTTCAAGAAAATAGTTATTTTATAGTAGATATTTCATCGATTTAGGAAGAATTATGAAGTTTTACTAAATTAATTGATAAACAATTTATAAATATTCCCATATACCATGAAAAAGAGCTTAAAATACATTAATACAAATGTAGAAAGTGGTTAGAAAATTTAAAACACCATTAAAGATTATAGGCTTAAGTATATAATGTATTTACCAAAAACTCAATATTTTCGAAGGGGTTAACATATGGATTTTGAGAAAATTTCAAAAAATATGACAATATTATTTTAATGCATACTTGCATCCTGCACTTACCTATTATGATGTTCAAAGAGATTTGGAGCATTTGTTGTCTCCCTTTTTCAAGAAAATAGTTATTTTCTAGTAGTTATTTCATTTATTTAGGGAGAATTATGAAGTTTTACTAAATTAATTGATAAAAAAATTATAAATATTCCCATATACCACGAAAAATAGCTTAAAATACATTAATACAAATGTAGAAAGTGGTTAGAAATTTTAAAACAACATTAAAGATTATAGGCTTAAGTATATAAAGTATTTACCAAAAACTCAATATTTTCGAAGGGGTTAACACATGGATTTTGTGAAAATTTCAAAAAATATGACAATATTTTTTTAATGCATAGTTGCATCTTGCACTTACCTATGACGGTGTTTAAAGAGGTTTGGAGCCTTTGTTGTCTCCGGTTTTCAAGAAAAAAGTTATTTTATAGGAGTTATTTCGTCGATTTAGGGAGAATTATGAAGTTTTACTAAATTAATTGATAAAAGAATTTATAAATATTCCCATATACAATGAAAAAGAGCTAAAAATACATTAATACAAATGTAGAATTTGGTTAGAAATTTTTAAACAACACTAAAGATTATAGGATTCAATATATAAAAAATTTACCAGAAACTCAATATTTTCGAAGGGGTTAACACATGGATTTTGAGAAAATTTCATAAAATATGACACTATGGTTTTATTGCATAGTTTCATCCTGCACTAACCTACGATGATGTTCAAAGGGATTTGGAGTATTTGTTGTCTACGTTTTTCAAGAAAATAATTATTTTATAGTGGTTATTCCATCGATTTTGGGAGTATTATGAAGTTTTACTAAATTAATTTATAAAAAAATAATAATGATTCCCATATACCATGGAAAAGAGCTTAAAAAACATTAATACAAATGTAGAAAGTTCTTAGAAAATTTTAAACCACACTAAAGATTATAGGCTTAAGTATATAAAGTATTTTCCAAAAACTCAATATTTACGATGGGGTTAACACATGGATTTTGAGAAAATTTCAAAAAATATGACAATATTATTTTAATGCATATTTGCATCCTGCACTTACCTATGATGATGTTCAAAGAGGTTTGGAGCATTTGTTGTCTCCGGTTTTCAAGAAAATAGTTATTTTATAATAGTTATTTCATCGATTTAGGGAGAATAATGAAGTTTTACTAAATTAATTGATAAACAAATTATAAATATTCCCATATACCATGAAAAAGAGCTTAAAATACATTAATACAAATGTAGAAAGTGGTTAGAAATTTTAAAACAACATTAAAGATTATAGGCTTAAGTATATAAAGTATTTACCAAAAACTCAATATTTTCGAAGGGGTTAACATATGGATTTTGAGAAAATTTCAAAAAATATGACAATATTTTATTAATGCATAGTTGCATCCTGCACTTACCTATGATGATGTTTAAAGAGGTTTGGAGCCTTTGTTGTCTCCGGTTTTCAAGAAAATAGTTATTTTATAGTAGTTATTTCGTCGATTTAGGGAGAATTATGAAGTTTTACTAAATTAATTGATAAAAAATTTATAAATATTCCCATATACCATGAAAAAGAGCTTAAAATACATTAATACAAATGTAGAATTTGGTTAGAAATTTAAAAAAAACACTAAAGATTATAGGCTTCAATATATAAAGAATTTACCAAAAACTCAATATTTTCGAAGGGGTTAACACATGGATTTTGAGAAAATTTAATAAAATATGACACTATGGTTTTAATGCGTAGTTTCATCCTGCACTAACCTATGATGATGTTCAAAGAGATTTAGAGCGTTTGTTGTGTCCGTTTTTCAAGATAATAGTTATTTTAAAATGGTTATTCCATCGATTTAGGGAGTATTATGAAGTTTTAATTAATTAATTGATAAAGAAAATAATAATGATTCTCATATACCATGAAAAAGAGCTTAAAATACATTAATACAAATGTAGAAAGTGGTTAGAAATTTTAAAACAACATTAAAGATTATAGGCTTAAGTATATAATGTATTTACCAAAAACTCAATATTTTCGAAGGGGGTTAACACATGGATTTTGAGAAAAATTTCAAAAAATATGACAATATTTTTTTAATGCATAGTTGCATCCTGCACTTACCTATTATGATGTTCAAAGAGATTTGGAGCCTTTGTTGTCTCCCTTTTTCAAGAAAATAGTTATTTTATAAAGGTTATTTCATCGATTTAGGGAGTATTATGAAGTTTTACTAAATTAATTGATAAACAATTTATAAATATTCCCATATTCCATGAAAAAGAGCTTAAAATACATTAATACAAATGTAGAAAGTGGTTAGAAATTTTAAAACAACACTAAATATTATAGGCTTAAGTATATAAAGTATTTACCAAAAACTCAATATTTTCGAAGGGGTTAACATATGGATTTTGAGAAAATTTCAAAAAAAAATGAAAATATTGTTTTAATGCATAGTTTCATCCTGCACTTACCTATGATGATGTTTAAAGAGGCTTGGAGCCTTTGTTGTCTCCGGTTTTCAAGAATATAGTTATTTTATAGTAGTTATTTCATCTATTTATAGAGAATTATGAAGTTTTACTAAATTAATTGATAAAAAATTTATAAATATTCCCATATACCATGAAAAAGAGCTAAAAATACATAAATACAAATGTAGAATTTGGTTAGAAATTTTTAAACAACACTAAAGATTATAGGATTCAATATATAAAGAATTTACCAGAAACTCAATATTTTCGAAGGGGGGGTTAACACATGGATTTTGAGAAAATTTCATAAAATATGACACTATGGTTTTAATGCGTAGTTTCATCCTGCACTAACCTATGATGATGTTCAAAGAGATTTGGAGCCTTTGTTGTCTCCGTTTTTCAAGAAAATAGTTATTTTATAGTGGTTATTCCATCGATTTAGGAAGTATTATGAAGTTTTACTAAATTAATTAATAAAAAAATAATAATGATTCCCATATACCATGGAAAAGAGCTTAAAATACATTAATACAAATGTAGAAAGTGCTTAGAAAATTTAAAACCACACTAAAGAATATAGGCTTAAATATATAAAGTATTTTCCAAAAACTCAATATTTTCGAAGGGGTAACACATGGATTTTGAGAAAATTTCAAAAAATTTGACAATATTATTTTAATGCATAGTTGCATCCTGCACTTACCTATGATGATGTTCAAAGAGGTTTGGAGCATTTGTTGTCTCCGGTTTTCAAGAAAATAGTTATTTTATAGTAGTTATTTCATCGATTTAGGGAGAATTATGAAGTTTTACTAAATTAATTGATTAAAAAATTATAAATTTTCCCATATACCATGAAAAAGAGCTTAAAATACATTAATACAAATGTAGAAAGTGGTTAGAAATTTTAAAACAACATTAAAGATTATAGGCTTAAGTATATAAAGTATTTACCAAAAACTCAATATTTTCGAAGGGGTTAACATATGGATTTTGAGAAATTTCAAAAAATATGACAATATTTTTTTAATGCACAGTTGCATCCTGCACTTACCTATCATGATGTTTAAAGAGGTTTGGAGCCTTTGTTGTCTCCGGTTTTCAAGAAAATAGTTATTTTATAGTAGTTATTTCGTCGATTTACGGAGAATTATGAAGTTTTACTAAATTAATTGATAATTTTTTTTTAAATATTCTCATATACCATGAAAAAGAGCTTAAAATACATTAATACAAATGTAGAATTTGGTTAGAAATTTTTAAACAACACTAAAGATTATAGGCTTCAATATTTAAATAATTTACCAAAAACTCAATATTTTCGAAGGGGTTAACACATGGATTTTGAGAAAATTTCAAAAAATATGACAATTATTTTAATGCATATTTGCATCCTGCACTTACCTATGATTATGTTCAAAGAGGTTTGGAGCATTTGTTGTCTCCGGTTTTCAAGAAAATAGTTATTTTATAGTAGTTATTTCATCGATTTAGGGAGAATAATGAAGTTTTACTAAATTAATTGATAAACAAATTATAAATATTCCCATATACCATGAAAAAGAGCTTAAAATACATTAATACAAATGTAGAAAGTGGTTAGAAATTTTAAAACAACATTAAATATTATAGGCTTAAGTATATAAAGTATTGAGTCAATTGGCAAAATATACATGAAAGTGCACTAAATTAAGTAACTACCATACGCGCTTGGAAACTCCTCTATACTGTTCAATATTCGATCCCTTCTACCGATTTTACCCCTACTCTCATTCATCTCCACCTAAAACATATTTTTATTATCCTCCTCCCATCATCTGAGTCACCGTCCGTCTGTCACAACCAAACGCTTCCTTTCTCCATTGCTTTGTCTCCGATACATGGATTCGATCGTTCTTTGTCAAAAAGTAGAAAACCCAAAACTGAAAGTTCCAAATTTCGTATTAGATCCACATCAAAATCAGTTTTTTTAATTTATTTATTCTTCGATTCATTTTCCCCTTAGGGTTTATTGAATGGGTGGTTCTCTCTCTTTGCCAATGGTTCATCGTATTTTCCGTCGAGATCTGTTAAAGCATGGTCTTGGTGATTTGCCGGAAAGGGAAGAGAGCTGGGAGATACAAGTAAGAGTCAATTAGGTAGATCTCTCGGTGGAGACACTTGGCGGTGGAGGCGGGGGATCCGGAGGCGAGTACGGCGGAGGAGAAGAGAGGAGATGGAGGAGCGGAGGGAGGAGAGAGAGAGATTTCCGCGTCGGAGATGGAAGAGAACTGGGAGAGGAGCTCGGGGTGGAGGGAGACGGCGCCGTGGCGGAGCTGGGCGCGTCGCGGAGGCGGATCGCTTGGTGGAGACGCTCGGCAGTGGAGGTGGGAGATCTGGAGGCGAGTGCAGCGAAGGAGAAGAAGTAAGGGGAAAGGAATGGAGACACGGTGGGTTCCTTGGCAGAGATCCAGAGATGACGAAAAAGATGATGGTTGTGGAAAATCATAGGAAATAGGGGTATTAGAGTCATTAATTTTTAAGCACAGTACATAATAGTGTCAAATGGTAGATTGCTAATTAGTCTATATTGTTTGTGTATACAATGCAAATTCTCTAAAGTATTTACCAAAAACTCAATATTTTCGAAGGGGTTAACACATGGATTTTGTGAAAATTTCAAAAAATATGACAATATTTTTTTAATGCATAGTTGCATCCTGCACTTACCTATGATGGTGTTTAAAGAGGTTTGGAGCCTTTGTTGTCTCCGGTTTTCAAGAAAAAAGTTATTTTATAGTAGTTATTTCATCGATTTAGGGAGAATTATGAAGTTTTACTAAATTAATTGATAAAACAATTTATAAATATTTCCATATAACATGAAAAATATCTAAAAATACATTAATACAAATGTAGAATTTGGCTAAAGATTATAGGATTCAATATATAAAGAATTTACCAGAAACTCAATATTTTCGAAGGGGTTAACACATGGATTTTGAGAAAATTTCATAAAATATGACACTATGGTTTTATTGCGTAGTTTCATCGTGCACTAACCTATGATGATGTTCAAAGAGATTGGAGCCTTTGTTGTCTCCGTTTTTCAACAAAATAGTTATTTTATAGTGGTTATTCCATCGATTTTGGGAGTATTATGAAGTTTTACTAAATTAATTAATAAAAAAATAATAATGATTCCCATATACCATGGAAAAGAGCTTAAAATACATTAATACAAATGTAGAAAGTGCTTAGAAAATTTAAAACCACACTAAAGATTATAGGCTTAAGTATATAAAGAATTTACCAAAAACTCAATATTTTCGAAGGGGTACACATGGATTTTGAGAAAATTTCAAAAAAATATGACAATATTATTTTAATGCATATTTGCATCCTGCACTTACCTATGATGATGTTCAAAGAGGTTTGGAGCATTTGTTGTCTCCGGTTTTCAAGAAAATAGTTATTTTATAGTAGTTATTTCATCGATTTAGGGAGAATAATGAAGTTTTACTAAATTAATTGATAACAAAATTATAAATATTCCCATATACCATGAAAAAGAGCTTAAAATACATTAATACAAATGTAGAAAGTGGTTAGAAATTTTAAAACAACATTAAAGATTATAGGCTTAAGTATATAAAGTATTTACCAAAAACTCAATATTTTCGAAGGGTTTAACATATGGATTTTGAGAAAATTTCAAAAAATATGACAATATTTTTTTAATGCATAGTTGCATCCTGCACTTACCTATCATGATGTTTAAAGAGGTTTGGAGCCTTTGTTGTCTCCGGTTTTCATGAAAATAGTTATTTTATAGTAGTTATTTCGTCGATTTAGGGAGAATTATGAAGTTTTACTAAATTAATTGATAAAATTTTAAAAATATTCCCATATACCATGAAAAAGAGCTTAAAATACATTAATACAAATGTAGAATTTGGTTAGAAATTTTAAAACAACACTAAAGATTATAGGCTTCAATATATAAAGAATTTACCAAAAACTCAATATTTTCGAAGGGTTAACACATGGATTTTGAGAAAATTTCATAAAATATGACACTATGGTTTTAATGCGTAGTTTCATCCTGCACTAACCTATGATGATGTTCAAAGAGATTTGGAGCCTTTGTTGTCTCCGTTTTTCAAGAAAATAGTTATTTTATAGTGGTTAGTCCATCGATTTTGGGAGTATTATGAAGTTTTACTAAATTAATTAATAAGAAAATAGTAATGATTCCCATATACCATGGAAAAGAGCATAAAATACATTAATACAAATGTAGAAAGTGCTTAGAAAATTTAAAACCACACTAAAGATTATAGGCTTAAGTATATAAAGTATTTTCCAAAAACTCAATATTTTCGAAGGGGTTAACACATGGATTTTGAGAAAATTTCAAAAAATATGACAATATTATTTTAATGCATATTTGCATCCTGCACTTACCTATGATGATGTTCAAAGAGGTTTGGAGCATTTGTTGTCTCCGGTTTTCAAGAAAATAGTTATTTTATAGTAGTTATTTCATCGATTTAGGGAGAATTATGAAGTTTTACTAAATTAATTGATAAACAAATTATAAATTTTCCCATATACCATGAAAAAGAGCTTAAAATACATTAATACAAATGTAGAAAGTGGTTAGAAATTTTAAAACAACATTGAAGATTATAGGCTTAAGTATATAAAGTATTTACCAAAAACTCAATATTTTCGAAGGGGTTAAGATATGGATTTTGAGAAATTTCAAAAAATATGACAATATTTTTTTAATGCATAGTTGCATCCTGCACTTACCTATCATGATGTTTAAAGAGGTTTGGAGCCTTTGTTGTCTCCGGGTTTCAAGAAAATAGTTATTTTATAGTAGTTATTTCGTCGATTTAAGGAGAATTATGAAGTTTTACTAAATTAATTGATAAGCAAATTATAAATATATCCACATTCCATGAAAAAGAGCTTAAAATACATTAATACAAATGTAGAAAGTTGTTAGAAATTTTAAAACAACATTAAAGATTATAGGCTTAAGTATATAAAGTATTTACCAAAAACTCAATATTTTCGAAGGGGTTAACATATGGATTTTGAGAAAATTTCAAAAAAATATTGTCATCCTGCACTTACCTATGATGATGTTTAAAGAGGTTTGGAGCCTTTGTTATCTCCAGTTTTCAAGAAAATAGTTATTTTATAGTAGATATTTCATCGATTTAGGGAGAATTATGAAGTTTTACTAAATTAATTGATAAAAAAAAATTTATAAATATTCTCATATACCATGAAAAAGAGCTTAAAATACATTAATACAAATGTAGAATTTGGTTAGAAATTTTTAAACAACACTAAAGATTATAGGCTTCAATATATAAAGAATTTACCAAAAACTCAATATTTTAGAAGGGGTTAACACATGGATTTTGAGAAAATTTCATAAAATATGACACTATGGTTTTAATGCGTAGTTTCATCCTGAACTAACCTATGATGATGTTCAAAGAGATTTGAATCCTTTGTTGTCTCCGTTTTTCAAGAAAATAGTTATTTTATAGTGGTTATTCCATCGATTTAGGGAGGATTATGAAGTTTTACTAAATTAATTGATAAAGAAAAATAATGATTCCCATATCCTACTATATAAAAGGAGCTAAATTCTAGCTTCCTAAGCCCTGCCACATCACCTAAAATATTTAGAACCAATTAATGTTACACATCAACATGTAAATTAGCTAAATTCTTGCGACTCCTCATGTCATCTCTGTGGCGGCTCCGCGGTTGCCTCCCTCCGTTGCCGTGACCAAGCTTCCTTCGCGACTATAAGCCACGTTATTTCCTAGCTCCCAAAGTCGTCGATCTCACTTCCAATTGCAGAAGATCTCAAGCCGCGGCAGCCAAATTAGCCAATCTCACTTCTATTTCGTCTGAAGGGTTGATGGTTGACCGTCTCCGACTCTTCATTTTGTCGTCACCACCACATTGATTAATCAATTATCTTCTTTACTCCTTTCGTCTCCTTTTATATCAGAATTATGCTTTATGGTTTGAATCCGGTGGTTTATTATTTTTATTTTTGTTTGTAATTGTTTTCAGGCACCACTCATTCCAGCCAGAAACATCTGGATACTCTGTTCACGTAGCTATGTTCACAAGAAGTTGCTTAGCAGAGGATGATACTCTGATCACGCAGCTATTCGTAAAAACGGTATCTATCTCTTCTTGGCCGACTACAAGTAATATTTTTTTGGTTGTTTCATTCAATTGTTTTTGTCTGGTAATTAGGAGATAGTGAAATTGAGTAGACAATCAGAGAGATGGAAGCAACAGAGATGGAAGCAACGATGAAATGAAATAATTTGAGCAAGTAAGTGTAAAACTGGAAAGCCTATTATCCTAAGCACTTTGCTATAGACAAAATCTGTTATATATATATATATAATGATTAGAAGGATGCCGAGAAACAGCTGTGAAATTGTTGCAGAGTGGACGACCGTAATGCAAGAAGCTATATAACTTAAAGGAAACAAAAAAATGTTTTACATTTTTTTTTAGGATAAATGGTCATCCGTTTGATGCAGAAATGTTCTACTTGAGGCATGTATGCACAAAGTGACAGAAGAGTCAGAAAAACGTGGAGCATTTTGGTCTGAAAAGTGGCCAGAGTAGAGATTGTTCATCAGTGGTTTGAAGACACATATGGAAATCAACACAAGAGGATTTCACAGCAGACATGATTGTTGAAAAACTATTGTTTCAGTCATACTTCAAGGGTGTAGGAATTGATTGGTGGTATGTGAGAAACGTTATGGATTGAGAGCTGTATATGGAGGGTAAGCACTGAAAAAAAATCTTTCATCAATACAAAATTAGCTGCATGTATCTGTTACAAAATGATATATCTCTCTTTCTGGCTTTCAGTTTTATTGCTGCATTGAAGGATCTGAGACAGTGAGACTCTGTGTGATTAATGTACTTTCCTCAAACTTACGACCTTCATGATGATTCATCAATTCTCTGCACTGAAGAAGAGGTATGTATATATACAGCACTCTCACATATATGCATCTCTATTGCCTTTTTTTATATTTATGAATGCAAAATCTGATGTGTAAACAATACCTTTAGGTGCAGCTTGGTGTCTGTAATGGTTGAAGTGGACCGAATTCTTAGACCACAAGAAACATTTATAGTAAATGATGGCATGGAAAAGATAGGAGAAATTGAGAAGATGATGGAATCACTGAAATAAATGTAAGAATGACACATTCCAGATATGGAGAAGGAGTGATCTCTGTTCAGAAGTCATGGTGGCGTCCTACAGAGGTCGAGACCATTACATCGGTCATATCAAGTGAAAGAGAATTGGTTTAATATAGTTTTATGAGAATGTTTCTTTCATGATCACGTTGATTGCTTACATTGTATTAGGCCAATATGTGTATCTTTTTTTGCCTTGACGAAAATTATATACAAGACATTGTCCCTATAATATAAGCTTTTTATAAGTTTTTAATTTGGTCCTAAACACCCGTCACCCGTGGAATATTTATACTACTGCAGCAAACTTATATAGACTGTCTATTTGAACTATAGGTATATGATGAGCTCATGTTAATTACATCACCAAAGAACTCTCAATAGAAAAATAAACTAGAGCAAAAAGAATTATTAAATTAAAAAAAATTATAACAAATTTAAAATATAGCTTTTTAAATTCAATAACCAAATATAGTAAAATTGTTACTATAAGAAATAACTTATAAAATAAATTAATTGTAAATTCTTATACCAAAAATTAATCAATAAATCTTATTCTAAAAATTATAATTAGTTATTCAGATAACATGGTTTTGTTTGGTGTCCAAATATAATAGCATATAAAAAATTCAAATAAATATCTATATTTTTAAGTAGTGACAATTGATATTAGGTTTTCATGCTACCTACCTTAAAATATTTTTTTATAGGAAAATAACAAAACAATTCTACAAAAAATTATATATCAAAAAAATATTCTATTGCATATAACTTACAGAAACAATGATAATATAAATAGTGAAAGTTGTTATAAAAATAGTGAAATTAATGTCACATATAATTGAAAATGAATTAAAATTTTAAAAATTACATCAAAGTGGTTTTAAGGGTAAAATAAGTATTTTGAACACAAAATGTAGGGTTAGTTTATTTAATTAAATATGATTTTTTTACAAAATAAAAAAATAAAAATATCAACCATAATTTAATACAAAAATGAAACTAATAGATATACTTGCATAGTCCGACAGAAGACATAATGTAAAGTACCTATAACTAAATAAGTAACAGAAATAAAATTATATAACGTATACTAAAACCAACAGATTAATATATATATATGTATATATATAATAAATATAGACAGGTTTTCATCGATAATCACAACAATTACATTAGAAAATTTATTCACCTAACGAAATTAACTTTGTGTCTTTTACAGTAAACGAGTTCAACAAAAAAAGAATGATAATTTTTTAAAAAAAATTTAAAATAACATTTCATAAATTAATTAGAATAAAAAATTTAAACTAAAAACAAATGTTAAGCAAAATATAATAGAGAAACTTCCCGCAAGTGGAATATGATGAGTCCATGTAAATATTACATAAGCATTATTAAAATAGGAGATCTCCATTATACAAATGTACTATTTGTATTGACAATTTATAGAATTAGAGAGATGGAGATGCTCTTAACACGAAACAATTTGATTTTGGTTCGTACTCTATTACATGTTCGCTTCAGTTTCAAATGTATTTTGTTAAAAAAATTATACAATCAGTGAAGTTATTGCTTTAGTCGATAATGTTTGGCAATAAAAATATGAAACTGATAACATGGAGAATCATTATATATATCGACACAAAATAATGAAAAAAATAATTAATACATATAGTAGAAAGTCTATAAATTAATACTTGGCAAATGAATAGACACAATAATTAATAAATTTTATTAATTTTCAATTGGAAATATGTAAAATATAACTGAATTCGATAAAATAATAATAACATAACTTTTTTATATAAAATATTTATAAAAGCATAAACAAATCATCTTTTAAAAAATGAATTAATCTTTCTTTCTTTTTTAAAATTTCACTATTCTGATGTTTTTATTGAATTACAAAGAAAAGACATTTATATACTATCATCAAATTCAACACATATTATATATCAAATAACTTAAATAAGTAGATAAAATTTAACTAACATATAGTATCATAAAGTTATTTTTTTTTTGAAAAACAAAAACAACTATTGTAAACAAACAAAATATATCTTATCACATATCAATATCTCACCTAAAACTTCCTGAAAGACGAAAATCATTATCATACACATTTCTTGCAAATGCAAACCTAAAAAACAAATCACAAAATCATACAAAAAATAATAACCTAGATCACAAGTAAAACATATTCCGCCCGTAGGGCGGGCCGACCCTAGTACCATTAAAAAGAGCTTAAAATAAATTAATACAAATGTAAAAAGTGGTTTGAAATTTTAAAAGAACATTAAAGATTATAGGCTTAAGTATATAATGTATTTACCAAAAACTCAATATTTTCGAAGGGGGTTAACACATAGATTTTGAGAAAATTTCAAAAAATATGACAATATTTTTTTAATGCATAGTTGCATCCTGCATTTACCTATTATGATGCTCAAAGAGATTTGGAGCCATTGTTGTCTCCCTTTTTCAAGAAAATAGTTATTTTATAGTGGTTATTTCATCGATTTAGGGAGTATTATGAAGTTTTACTAAATTAATTGATAAACAATTTATAAATATTCCCATATACCATGAAAAAGAGCTTAAAATACATTAATACAAATGTAGAAAGTGGTTAGAAATTTTAAAACAACATTAAAGATTATAGGCTTAAGTATATAAAGTATTTACCAAAAACTCAATATTTTCGAAGGGGTTAACATATGGATTTTGAGAAAATTACAAAAAATATGACAATATTTTTTTAATGCATAGTTGCATCCTGCACTTACCTATGATGATGTTTAAAGAGGTTTGAAGCCTTTGTTTTCTCCGGTTTTCAAGAATATAGTTATTTTATAGTAGTTATTTCATCGATTTAAGGAGAATTATGAAGTTTTACTAAATTAATTGATAAACAATTTATAAATATTTCCATATACCATAAAAAAGAGCTAAAAAATACATTAATACAAATGTAGAATTTGGTTAGAAATTTTTAAACAACACTAAAGATTATCGGCTTCAATATATAAAGAATTTACCAGAAACTCAATATTTTCGAAGGGGTTAACACATGGATTTTGAGAAAAATTTCATAAAATATGACACTATGGTTTTAATTAGGGGTGGCCACTTCGGTTATTTTATCGGTTCGGTTCGAGTTCGGTTCGGTTTAGTTGGTTCGGTTCTAGAATTTTTCCAGCTGAAGTAAATCATAGTTAGTATGGTTTGGATCGATTTCGGTTCAGTTATGTTCAGTTCGGTTTATATTTGGTTTGGCTTGTATTCGATTCGGTTTATATTTCGGTTCAGTTCGGTTTAATCGGATTTCTCTTAGTTTATTTATTGTACAAGAAATCATGTTTTAATACATACATGTATGGTTGTCATGAAATAATCGCGTTGGACATAAACAAAAATTAAGTATGTAAATTAAATTCAATTTAATTAGACTTGGCTTTGGTTTTAATTTTAGGGTTTAAAAGTATACGCTATTTAAAAAAATTAACATGGAAATTATGTGGGCTTAATGACAAATATTACAAAAGTTAGACGAAGTGTCATGGAAATCAAATTATATTAGGATTTCCTTCGTGCAAAAGGAAATTACGTGGGCTTAATATTAGGATTTTAATATCTTGATATTACTAATATTTTTAATTTAAATAACTATAAAAACACTTCGGTTTATCGGTTCGGTTCGGTTTAAACCAAACTGAACTGAACCGTTCGGGTTAGAAAAATCTCAACTGAAAAATTTGAAATGGACTTTGGTTTGGTTCGAATCGGTTTTGGTTCAGTCGGTTCGATTCGATCGGTTCGGTTCGGTTTTTTTGCCCACCCCTAGTTTTAATGCATAGTTGCATCCTGCACTTACCTATTATGATGCTCAAAGAGATTTGGAGCCTTTGTTGTCTCCCTTTTTCAAGAAAATAGTTATTTTATAGTGGTTATTTCATCGATTTAGGGAGTATTATGAAGTTTTACTAAATTAATTGATAAACAATTTATAAATATTCCCATGTTCCATGAAAAAGAACTTAAAATACATTAATACAAATGTAGAAAGTGGTTAGAAATTATAAAACAACACTAAATATTATAGGCTTCAGTATATAAAGTATTAACCAAAAATTTAATATTTTCGAAGGGGTTAACATATGGATTTTGAGAAAATTTCAAAAAATATGACAATATTTTTTTAATGCATAGTTTCATCCTGCACTAACCTATGATGATGTTCAAAGAGATTTGGAGCCTTTGTTGTCTCCGTTTTTCAAGAAAATAGTTATTTTACAGTGGTTATTTCATCGATTTAGGGAGTATTATGAAGTTTTACTAAATTAATTGATAAAAAATTTATAAATATTCCCATATACCATGACAAAGAGCTTAAAATACATTAATACAAATGTAGAAAGTGATTAGAAATTTTAAATCAACATTAAAGATTATAGGCTTAAGTATAAAATATTTACCAAAAACTCAATATTTTTGAAGGGGTTAACACATGGATTTTGTGAAAATTTCAAAAAATATGACAATATTTTTTTAATGCATAGTTGCATCCTGCACTTACCTATGATGATGTTTAAAGAGGTTTGGAACCTTTGTTGTCTCCGGTTTTCAAGAAAATAGATATTTTATAGTAGTTATTTAATCGATTTAGGGAGAATTATGAAATTTTACTAAATTAATTGATAAAATTTTTATAAATATTCCCATATACCATGAAAAAGAGCTAAAAATACATTAATACAAATGTAGAATTTGGTTAGAAATTTTTAAACAACACTACATATTATAGGCTTCAATATATAAAGAATTTACCAGAAACTCAATATTTTCGAAGGGGTTAACACATGGATTTTGAGAAAATTTCATAAAATATGACACTATGGTTTTAATGCGTAGTTTCATCCTGCACTAACCTATGATGATGTTCAAAGAGATTTGAAGCCTTTGTTGTCTCCGTTTTTCAAGAAAATAGTTATTTTATGGTGGTTATTCCATCGATTTTGGGAGTATTATGAAGTTTTACTAAATTAATTACTAAAAAAATAATAATGATTCCCATATACCATAGAAAAGAGCTTAAAATACATTAATACAAATGTAGAAAGTGCTTAGAAAATTTAAAACCACACTAAAGATTATAGGCTTAAGTATATAAAGAATTTACCAAAAACACATGGATTTTGAGAAAATTTCAAAAAAATATGACAATATTATTTTAATGCATATTTGCATCCTGCACTTACCTATGATGATGTTCAAAGAGGTTTGGAGCATTTGTTGTCTCCGGTTTTCAAGAAAATAGTTATTTTATAGTAGTTATTTCATCGATTTAGGGAGAATAATGAAGTTTTACTAAATTAATTGATAAACAAATTATAAATATTCCCATATACCATGAAAAATAGCTTAAAATACATTAATACAAATGTAGAAAGTGGTTAGAAATTTTAAAACAACATTAAAGATTATAGGCTTAAGTATATAAAGTATTTACCAAAAACTCAATATTTTCGAAGGGTTTAACATATGGATTTTGAGAAAATTTCAAAAAAAAATGACAATATTTTTTTAATGCATAGTTGCATCCTGCACTTACCTATCATGATGTTTAAAGAGGTTTGGAGCCTTTGTTGTCTCCGGTTTTCATGAAAATAGTTATTTTATAGTAGTTATTTCGTCAATTTAGGGAGAATTATGAAGTTTTACTAAATTAATTGATAAAATTTTGAAAATATTCCCATATACCATGAAAAAGAGCTTAAAATACATTAATACAAATGTAGAATTTGGTTAGAAATTTTAAAACAACACTAAAGATTATAGGCTTCAATATATAAAGAATTTACCAAAAACTCAATATTTTCGAAGGGGTTAACACATGGATTTTGAGAATATTTCATAAAATATGACACTATGGTTTTAATGCGTAGTTTCATCCTGCACTAACCTATGATGATGTTCAAAGAGATTTGGAGCCTTTGTTGTCTCCGTTTTTCAAGAAAATAGTTATTTTATAGTGGTTATTCCATCGATTTTGGGAGTATTATGAAGTTTTACTAAATTAATTGATAAGCAAATTATAAATATATCCATATACCATGAAAAAGAGCTTAAAATACATTAATACAAATGTAGAAAGTGGTTAGAAAAATTAAAACCACACTAAAGATTATAGGCTTAAGTATATAAAGTATTTTCCAAAAACTCAATATTTTCGAAGGGGTTAACACATGGATTTTGAGAAAATTTCAAAAAATATGACAATATTATTTTAATGCATATTTGCATCCTGCACTTACCTATGATGGTGTTTAAAGAGGTTTGGAGCCTTTGTTGTCTCCGGTTTTCAAGAAAATAGTTATTTTATAGTATTTATTTCATTAATTTAGGGAGAATTATGAAGTTTTACGAAATTAATTGATAAAACAATTTATAAATATTCCCATATACCATGAAAAAGAGCTAAAAATACATTAATACAAATGTAGAAAGTGGTTAGAAATTTTAAAAGAACACTAAAGATTATAGGATTCAATATATAAAGAATTTACCAAAAACTCAATATTTTCGAAGGCAATATTGTTTCAAAAAATATGACAATATTGTTTTAATGCATAGATTCATCCTGCACTAACCTATGATGATGTTCAAAGAGATTTGGAGCCTTTATTGTCTCCGTTTTTCAAGAAAATAGTTATTTTACAGTGGTTATTTCATTGATTTAGAGAGTATTATGAAGTTTTACTAAATTAATTGATAAAAAATTTATAAATATTCCCATATACCATGAAAAAGAGCTTAAAATACATTAATAGAAATGTAGAAAGTGGTTTGAAATTTTAAAACAACATTAAAGATTATAGGCTTAAATATATAAAGTATTTACCAAAAACTCAATATTTTCGAAGGGGGTTACACATGGATTTTGTGAAAATTTCAAAAAATATGATAATATTTTTTTAATGCATAGTTGCATCCTACACTTACCTATGATGATGTTCAAAGAGGTTTGGAGCATTTGTTGTCTCTGGTTTTCAAGAAAATAGTTATTTTATAGTAGTTATTTCATCGATTTAGGGAGAATAATGAAGTTTTACTAAATTAATTGATAAACAAATTATAAATATTCCCATATACCATGAAAAAGAGCTTAAAATACATTAATACAAATGTAGAAAGTGGTTAGAAATTTTAAAACAACATTAAAGATTATAGGCGTAAGTATATAAAATATTTACCAAAAACTCAATATTTTCGAAGGGGTTAACACATGGATTTTGTGAAAATTTCAAAAAATATGACAATATTTTTTTAATGCATAGTTGCATCCTGCACTTACCTATGATGATGTTTAAAGAGGTTTGGAACCTTTGTTGTCTCCGGTTTTCAAGAAAATAGATATTTTATAGTAGTTATTTAATCGATTTAGGGAGAATTATGAAGTTTTACTAAATTAATTGATAAAATTTAAAACATATTCCCATATACCATGAAAAAGAGCTAAAAATACATTAATACAAATGTAGAATTTGGTTAGAAATTTTTAAACAACACTACATATTATAGGCTTCAATATATAAAGAATTTACCAGAAACTCAATATTTTCGAAGGGGTTAACACATGGATTTTGAGAAAATTTCATAAAATATGACACTATGGTTTTAATGTGTAGTTTCATCCTGCACTAACCTATGATGATGTTCAAAGAGATTTGGAGCCTTTGTTGTCTCCGTTTTTCAAGAAAATAGTTATTTTATAGTGGTTATTCCATCGATTTTGGGAGTATTATGAAGTTTTACTAAATTAATTAATAAGAAAATAATAATGATTCCCATATACCATGGAAAAGAGCTTAAAATATATTAATACAAATGTAGAAAGTGCTTAGAAAATTTAAAACCACACTAAAGATTATAGGCTTAAGTATATAAAGTATTTTCCAAAAACTCAATATTTTCGAAATGGTTAACACATGGATTTTGAGATAATTTCAAAAAATATGACAATATTATTTTAATGCATATTTGCATCCTGCACTTACCTATGATGATGTTCAAAGAGGTTTGGAGCATTTGTTGTCTCCGGTTTTCAAGAAAATAGTTATTTTATAGTAGTTATTTCATCGATTTAGGGAGAATTATAAAGTTTTACTAAATTAATTGATAAACAAATTATAAATTTTCCCATATTCCATGAAAAAGAGCTTAAAATACATTAATACAAATGCAGAAAGTGGTTAGAAATTTTAAAACAACATTAAAGATTATAGGCTTAAGTATATAAAGTATTTACCAAAAACTCAATATTTTCGAAGGGGTTAACATATGGATTTTGAGAAATTTCAAAAAATATGACAATATTTTTTTAATGCATAGTTGCATCCTGCACTTACCTATCATGATGTTTAAAGAGGTTTGGAGCCGTTGTTGTCTCCGGGTTTCAAGAAAATAGTTATTTTATAGTAGTTATTTCGTCGATTTAGGGAGAATTATGAAGTTTTACTTAATTAATTGACAAGCAAATTATAAATATATCCATATTCCATGAAAAAGAGCTTAAAATACATTAATACAAATGTAGAAAGTTGTTAGAAATTTTAAAACAACATTAAAGATTATAGGCTTAAGTATATAAAGTATTTACCAAAAACTCAATATTTTCGAAGGGGTTAACATATGGATTTTGAGAAAATTTCAAAAAAATATTGTCATCCTGTACTTACCTATGATGATGTTTAAAGAGGTTTGGAGCCTTTGTTATCTCCAGTTTTCAAGAAAATAGTTATTTTATAGTAGATATTTCATCGATTTATGGAGAATTACGAAGTTTTACTAAATTAATTGATAAAAAAATTATAAATATTCCCATATACCATGAAAAAGAGCTTAAAATACATTAATACAAATGTAGAATTTGGTTAGAAATTTTTAAACAACACTAAAGATTATAGGCTTCAATATATAAAGAATTTACCAAAAACTCAATATTTTAGAAGGGGTTAACACATGGATTTTGAGAAAATTTCATAAAATATGACACTATGGTTTTAATGCGTAGTTTCATCCTGAACTAACCTATGATGATGTTCAAAGAGATTTGAAGCCTTTGTTGTCTCCGTTTTTCAAGAAAATAGTTATTTTATAGTGGTTATTCCATCGATTTAGGGAGGATTATGAAGTTTTACTAAATTAATTGATAAAAAAAAATAATGATTCCCATATACCATTAAAAAGAGCTTAAAATAAATTAATACAAATGTAGAAAGTGGTTTGAAATTTTAACAGAACATTAAAGATTATAGGCTTAAGTATATAATGTATTTACCAAAAACTCAATATTTTCGAAGGGGTTAACACATAGATTTTGAGAAAATTTCAAAAAATATGACAATATTTTTTAATGCATAGTTGCATCCTGCATTTACCTATTATGATGCTCAAAGAGATTTGGAGCCATTGTTGTCTCCCTTTTTCAAGAAAATAGTTATTTTATAGTAGTTATTTCATCGATTTAGGGAGTATTATGAAGTTTTACTAAATTAATTGATAAACAATTCATAAATATTCCCATATACCATGAAAAAGAGCTTAAAATACATTAATACAAATGTAGAAAGTGGTTAGAAATTTTAAAACAACATTAAAGATTATAGGCTTAAGTATATAAAGTATTTACCAAAAACTCAATATTTTCGAAGGGGTTAACATATGGATTTTGAGAAAATTACAAAAAATATGACAATATTTTTTTAATGCATAGTTGCATCCTGCACTTACCTATGATGATGTTTAAAGAGGTTTGAAGCCTTTGTTGTCTCCGGTTTTCAAGAATATAGTTATTTTATAGTAGTTATTTCGTCGATTTAGGGAGAATTATGAAGTTTTACTAAATTAATTGATAAAAAAATTATAAATATTTCCATATACCATAACAAAGAGCTAAAAATACATTAATACAAATGTAGAATTTGGTTAGAAATTTTTAAACAACACTAAAGATTATCGCCTTCAATATATAAAGAATTTACCAGAAACTCAATATTTTCGAAGGGGTTAACACATGGATTTTGAGAAAATTTCATAAAATATGACACTATGGTTTTAATGAATAGTTGCATCCTGCACTTACCTATTATGATGCTCAAAGAGATTTGGAGCCTTTGTTGTCTCCCTTTTTCAAGAAAATAGTTATTTTATAGTGGTTATTTCATCGATTTAGGGAGTATTATGAAGTTTTACTAAATTAATTGATAAACAATTTATAAATATTCCCATATTCCATGAAAAAGAACTTAAAATACATTAATACAAATGTAGAAAGTGGTTAGAAATTATAAAACAACACTAAAGATTATAGGCTCAGTATATAAAGTATTAAAAAAATTTAATATTTTCGAAGGGGTTAACACATGGATTTTGAGAAAATTTCAAAAAATATGACAATATTTTTTAATGCATAGTTTCATCCTGCACTAACCTATGATGATGTTCAAAGAGATTTGGAGCCTTGTTGTCTCCGTTTTTCAAGAAAATAGTTATTTTATAGTGGTTATTTCATCGATTTGGGAGTATTATGAAGTTTTACTAAATTAATTGATAAAAAATTTATAATATTCCCATATACCATGAAAAAGAGCTTAAAATACATTAATACAAATGTAGAAAGTGGTTAGAAATTTTAAAACAACACTAAGATTATAGGCTTAGTATATAAATATTACCAAAAACTCAATATTTTCGAAGGGGTTAACACATGGATTTTGAGAAAATTTCAAAAAATATGACAATATTATTTTAATGCATAGTTGCATCCTGCACTTACCTATGATGATGTTCAAAGAGGTTTGGAGCCTTTGTTGTCTCCGGTTTTCAAGAAAATAGTTATTTATAGTAGTTATTTCATCGATTTAGGGAGAATTATGAAGTTTTACTAAATTAATTGATAAACAAATTATAAATTTTCCCATATACCATGAAAAAGAGCTTAAAATACATTAATACAAATGTAGAAAGTGGTTAGAAATTTTAAAACAACACTAAAGATTATAGGCTTCAGTATATAAAGTATTTACCAAAAACTCAATATTTCGAAGGGGTTAACACATGGATTTGAGAAATTTCAAAAATATGACAATATTTTTTAATGCATAGTTGCATCCTGCACTTACCTATGATGATGTTTAAGAGGTTTGGAGCCTTTGTTGTCTCCGTTTTTCAAGAAAATAGTTATTTTATAGTGTTATTTCATCGATTTAGGGAGAATTATGAAGTTTTACTAAATTAATTGATAAAAATTATAAATATTCCCATATACCATGAAAAAGAGCTTAAAATACATTAATACAAATGTAGAATGTGGTTAGAAATTTTAAAACAACACTAAAGATTATAGGCTTCAAGTATATAAAGTATTTACCAAAAACTCAATATTTTCGAAGGGGTTAACACATGGATTTTGAGAAAATTTCAAAAAATATGACAATATTTTTAATGCATAGTTCATCCTGCACTAACTATGATGATGTTCAAAGAGGTTTGGAGCCTTTGTTGTCTCCGGTTTTCAAGAAATAGTTATTTTATAGTGGTTATTTCATCGATTTAGGGAGTATTATGAAGTTTTACTAAATTAATTGATAAAAAATTATAATATTCCCATATACCATGAAAAAGAGCTAAAATACATTAATACAAATGTAGAAAGTGGTTAGAAATTTTAAAACAACACTAAAGATTATAGGCTTAAGTATATAAAGTATTTACCAAAAACTCAATATTTTCGAAGGGTTAACACATGGATTTTGAGAAAATTTCAAAATATGACAATATTTTTTAATGCATAGTTGCATCCTGCTTACCTATGATGATGTTCAAAGAGATTTGGAGCCTTTGTTGTCTCCGTTTTTCAAGAAAATAGTTATTTTATAGTGGTATTTCATCGATTTAGGGAGTATTATGAAGTTTTACTAAATTAATTGATAAAAATTATAAATATTCCCATATACCATGAAAAAGAGCTTAAAATACATTAATACAAATGTAGAAAGTGGTTAGAAATTTTAAAACAACATTAAAGATTATAGGCTTAATATATAAAGTATTTACCAAAAACTCAATATTTTCGAAGGGGTTACACATGGATTTTGAGAAAATTTCAAAAATATGACAATATTTTAATGCATAGTTGCATCCTGCACTTACCTATGATGATGTTCAAAGAGGTTTGGAGCATTGTTGTCTCCGGTTTTCAAGAAAATAGTTATTTTATAGTAGTTATTTCATCGATTTAGGAGAATTATGAAGTTTACTAAATTAATTGATAAAAAATTATAAATATTCCCATATACCATGAAAAAGAGCTTAAAATACATTAATACAAATGTAGAAAGTGGTTAGAAATTTTAAAAAACATTAAAGATTATAGGCTTAAGTATATAAAGTATTTACCAAAAACTCAATATTTTCGAAGGGGTTAACATATGGATTTTGAGAAAATTTCAAAAAATATGACAATATTTTTTTAATGCATAGTTGCATCCTGCACTACCTATGATGATGTTTAAAGAGGTTTGGAGCCTTTGTTGTCTCCGGTTTTCAAGAAAATAGTTATTTTATAGTAGTTATTTCATCGATTTAGGGAGAATTATGAAGTTTTACTAAATTAATTGATAAAATTTAAACATATTCCCATATACCATGAAAAAGAGCTTAAAATACATTAATACAAATGTAGAATTTGGTTAGAAATTTTAAAACAACACTAAAGATTATAGGCTTCAATATATAAAGAATTTACCAAAAACTCAATATTTCGAAGGGGTTAACACATGGATTTTGAGAAAATTTCATAAAATATGACACTATGGTTTTAATGCATAGTTTCATCCTGCACTAACCTATGATGATGTTCAAAGAGATTTGGAGCCTTTGTTGTCTCCGTTTTCAAGAAAATAGTTATTTTATAGTGGTTATTCCATCGATTTTGGGAGTATTATGAAGTTTTACTAAATTAATTAATAAAAAATTATAATGATTCCCATATACCATGGAAAAGAGCTTAAAATACATTAATACAAATGTAGAAAGTGGTTAGAAAATTTAAACCACACTAAAGATTATAGGCTTAAGTATATAAAGTATTTCCAAAAACTCAATATTTTCGAAGGGGTTAACACATGGATTTTGAGAAAATTTCAAAAAATATGACAATATTATTTTTAATGCATATTTGCATCCTGCACTTACCTATGATGATGTTCAAAGAGGTTTGGAGCATTTGTTGTCTCCGGTTTTTCAAGAAAATAGTTATTTTATAGTAGTTATTTCATCGATTTAGGGAGAATTATGAAGTTTTACTAAATTAATTGATAAACAAATTTTATAATTTCCCATATACCATGAAAAAAGCTTAAAATACATTAATACAAATGCAGAAAGTGGTTAGAAATTTTAAAACAACATTAAAGATTATAGGCTTAAGTATATAAAGTATTTACCAAAACTCAATATTTTCGAAGGGGTTAACACATGGATTTTGAGAAATTTCAAAAAATATGACAATATTTTTTTAATGCATAGTTGCATCCTGCACTTACCTATCATGATGTTTAAAGAGGTTTGGAGCGTTTTTGTCTCCGGTTTCAAGAAAATAGTTATTTTATAGTAGTTATTTCGTCGATTTAGGGAGAATTATGAAGTTTTACTTAATTAATTGATAAGCAAATTATAAATATTCCATATTCATGAAAAAGAGCTTAAAATACATTAATACAAATGTAGAAAGTTGTTAGAAATTTTAAAACAACATTAAAGATTATAGGCTTAAGTATATAAAGTATTTACCAAAAACTCAATATTTTCGAAGGTTAACATATGGATTTTGAGAAAATTTCAAAAAATATGTCATCCTGCACTTACTATGATGATGTTTTAAAGAGGTTTGGAGCCTTTGTTGTCTCCAGTTTTCAAGAAAATAGTTATTTTATAGTAGATTTTCATCGATTTAGGGAGAATTATGAAGTTTTACTAAATTAATTGATAAAATTTTAAAATATTCCCATATACCATGAAAAAGAGCTTAAAATACATTAATACAAATGTAGAATTTGGTTAGAAATTTTTAAACAACACTAAAGATTATAGGCTTCAATATATAAAGAATTTACCAAAAACTCAATATTTTCGAGGGGTTAACACATGGATTTGAGAAAATTTCATAAAATATGACACTGGTTTTAATGCATAGTTTCATCCTGCACTAACCTGATGATGTTCAAAGAGATTTGAAGCCTTTGTTGTCTCCGTTTTTCAAGAAAATAGTTATTTTATAGTGGTTATTCCATCGATTTAGGGAGGATTATGAAGTTTTACTAAATTAATTGATAAAAAAAATAATGATTCCATATACCATGAAAAGAGCTTAAAATACATTAATACAAATGTAGAAAGTGGTTTGAAATTTTTAACAACATTAAAGATTATAGGCTTAAGTATATAAAGTATTTACAAAAACTCAATATTTTCGAAGGGGTTAACACATAGATTTTGAGAAAATTTCAAAAAATATGACAATATTTTTAATGCATAGTTGCATCCTGCATTTACCTATTATGATGTTCAAAGAGTTTGGAGCCATTGTTGTCTCCCTTTTTCAAGAAAATAGTTATTTTATAGTAGTTATTTCATCGATTTAGGGAGTATTATGAAGTTTTACTAAATTAATTGATAAACAAATTATAAATATTCCCATATACCATGAAAAAGAGCTTAAAATACATTAATACAAATGTAGAAAGTGGTTAGAAATTTTAAACAACATTAAGATTATAGGCTTAAGTATATAAAGTATTTACCAAAAACTCAATATTTTCGAAGGGGTTAACATATGGATTTTGAGAAAATTTCAAAAAAATATGACAATATTTTTTAATGCATAGTTGCATCCTGCACTTACCTATGATGATGTTTAAAGAGGTTTGAGCCTTTGTTGTCTCCGGTTTTCAAGAATATAGTATTTTATAGTAGTTATTTCGTCGATTTAGGGAGAATATGAAGTTTTACTAAATTAATTGATAAAAAATTATAAATATTTCCATATACCATGAAAAAGAGCTAAAATACATTAATACAAATGTAGAATTTGGTTAGAAATTTTTAAAACAACACTAAAGATTATAGGCTTCAATATATAAAGAATTTACCAGAAACTCAATATTTTCGAAGGGGTTAACACATGGATTTTGAGAAAA